>NC_133325.1:346615852-346892447 GCF_042186555.1 Aquarana catesbeiana
CACTTTGTAAGTATTCATTGTTATTCCCCTCTTTCTTTCATTTTTCTGGTTTCCGTTTTGTCTCCCCCTCTTCTCCTTCTTTTGTCTTTTCTCCCCCCTGTCTTCTCCCCCCCCTCCCCCTGTCCCCCCCCCCTGCCTTTTTCCCCCCTTTTCCCTTCCCTCTTCTTCTCTTCCCCTCCCCCTCTTCTTCTTCTTTCCCTCCTGCTCCGTGGTGTTCTTTCTTATCTATAACTTGTTGTCTCCATGGTCCGAATATTAAACTAAAAATTTCCCTATTGGACATATTCTGTAGTTACAAATGACAGCATAATGTTGTGTGCGCCCCCATGGTGACCTCTCACTGCCTCCTCCATTTGGGGCCCTGTCTTTTATCAATTTGGTTTTGCCAGCATGGACGATCTTTTTGAATCATTCATGGTATTTTGTTTTTGTTTTGTATTTTGTATTTATAGTATTATATTGTATATTAATTACTTGCTATGTATTTCTGATAGCCACAACACATGTTCTGCTCCTGAAGAAGCGTAAAGACACGCAAAACTTGTTGAGCACTGAGCATCCGTATGATATGAATTGATCGTTCATCGATTTGCTATCCAACCATCTTCTCGGACCTGTTGTTACCTTGGATGATTATCCTCACGTCCGAGTGATCATATAATGAAATGGTTTTGTATAGCAATCGCTTCACTAAATATTCTGTGATATATATGTGATCTGTGGTTTTTAATCAATGTTCTATGTATATATGTTTTTTCAATAAATTATTTTTGTTACATACATATATTTTTTTTTGTTACTGTGCCTACAAAGTCCCAAGTCCCCTTTTTTTGGTCCTTTACTTGCTGCCATTCTTATTGACTCCAGACTTTGAGAGAGCTTCCTTTAAGGAGCGCTTGTGGAAGCCTCCTGTACATTTGGCTCCGAGCTTTGTAGTCCTACCCTTGCCTCCCTCACCTCCCATACCTCCTGGTACCGAGTCTGCCAGTAAGATAGAACCCATGCAGTTGGGCTTCACATGTCTCTCTGCGGATGGGTGGGCTCTTTTCTTGTCAAGTTTCAATTACATAGTCTCATTCTTACCTGGTACTAAGAATGTAAGGGCTGATGCATTGTAGCAACAGTTTTCCTGTACTTCCAAGATGGAGTCGTTTCCTGTTCCTGTGATTCCTCCCGACTGTATTCTGGCTACGGTTCACACCAGTCTCACTTCTCCTTTGGTGTGACAAAATTCTTGCTGCACAGATCCATTTTCCTCTTGAGAAACCTTGCGATCTCTGCTTTGTCCCTAAGAGTCTCCATGCTGCCGTGCTCCAGACATACCTGCTGGCCACCCAGGGAAGAGTCAACTCTTTTGGGCCATTTCCCAGCAATTCTGGTGGCCTAGTCTACGTGCTGATGTAGCCGCCTTTGTAGCTGCTTGTTCCATGCATGCTCAGAGCAAGACCCCACTACACCTTCCAGTGGGCCTCCTACAACCCATACCCAATGGAGAGAGGCCTTGGACTCACCTGGACCCACCCAACTCTCAGGGCAACACAATTATCCTTATGGTGGTTGACCGGTTCTCTAAAATGTCTCATTGTATTACACTTAAGAAGTTGCCCACATCTAAGGAACTGACTTTCATTTTTACTTGGGAGATCTTTCACTTACAAGGGCTACCCAAGGTCATCTGGGACAGGGGTAGCCAGTTTGTGTCCAGGTTCTGGCGAGCCTTTTGTGCACATTTGGGAATTCAGATTTCCTTCTCCTCTGTGTTTCACCTGCAGTCCAATGGGGCCTCAGAATGAGCCAACCATTCCTTGGAACAGTTTTTACGTTACTACATGTCTGACCACCATAACAACTGGTCAGACCTCTTACCTTGGGTGGAGTTTGCTAGCAATAGTGCCATCAATACCGCTTCCCAATTGTCTCCATTCATGGTGAATTATGGTTTCCAACCATCCATGTTGCCTGACTCTTGTTCCTCAGGACATCCCTGCATTGGGAGGAGCATCTCCATGGTCTTTGTTCAACTTGGATACAGGTCCAAGAGTCCTTGTGAAGTGCCGATGATAGGTACAGACTCCATTCTGACCGTAGACGCCTACCCGCTCCTTCCTACCAGTTGGGGACAGGGTCTGGCTGTCATCTCGCAACCTCCGACTACATGTTACCTCATTAAAACTGGCACCATGGTTTATTGGGCCTTTCCGTATTCTCCGTAGAATCAACCCAGTGATTTACCCTTTAGACCTTCCTTCTATTTTCAATATTAATGCCAAAATTTCACAATTTCTGCCAGGGTATGCAAACTTTGGAGCACAACGGTATATATATATATATATATATATATATATATATATATTTATGGTTGAAGCCCTATGGCCGATACAGATATATATAGACTTACAATAAGACTTACAACATGAAATGGACCTGAAGTGTGCCCTGGTCTGATGGTTGGTATACCAAAATAAGGGGGCATACCCAAGATTAATAAATATTCTGTGGAGAGAAATTATTTTGAGAAATGCCCTGAAAAGGGGATGGGATGGTGGGTATCGTGCACAGGAAACTGATAGACCACAGGCGAGCAGGCTGCTTAAATACTCCCTGGGCTCCTCCCATAAATTCAGGCCACCATACTGGCCTTCCTACCTATGGTTGAAGCCTTATGGCCGATATGGATATGAACAAAATAGACTTACCATAAGATTTACAACATGAAATGGATCTGAAGTGTGCTCCAGTCTGATGGTCAGTATACCAAAGTAAGGGGGCAAAAACATTCAGGTAGGGAAGTTGTTGTCTCGCGGCTGCGACTGACAATGACTGGGACTCTGGAGCATGTACTGAAATGAGGCCAAACAACTGGGGAACACCGGAACTAAACGGTGCATTTTGGATGTGACTGGATTTGAATCAGAGTGTGGTACATGACAGTAAAATGAGTGAAATGATTTGCCATGACAGGGGCATGAATCGGTGTGGCGTGACTGACAACGAACCGGACTCTGGAGCATGTACTGAAATGAGGCGGAAAAATAACTAGAGCACGCCGGAACGAATCGGTGCATCTCAGATGCAGCTGGATTCAAATTGGAACATAGTAGGTAACAGTTAAATGAGTGAAATGATTTGCCATGAAAGAGGCACGAATCGTTTGCCGCGACTGCGACTGACAGCGAACTGGACTCTGGAGCATGTACTGAAATGAGGCCGTAAAATAACTGGAGCATGCTGGAATGAATTGGTGCATCCCAGATGTGACTGGATTAAAATCGGAGTGGGTTACGTGACAGTGAAATGAGTGAAATGAATTGCCATGACAGAGGCATGAATCGGTGTGCCGCGTCTGTGACTGACAATGAACCGGACTCTGGAGCATGTACTGAAATGAGGCCGAAAAAATAACTGGGGCACGCCAGGACGAATCGGTGCATCATGGATGCGACTAGGTTTGAATTGGAGCGCGGTATGTGACAGTGAAATGAGTGAAATGATTAAAATGATTAAGCCATGACTGAAGCACGAATCGGCGTGCCGCGACTGACAATGAACCGGACTGTGGAGCATGGTATGAACATGAGGAAAACAAGTGAGACACACCTGAACAAACCAGTGCGATTCGGACACGACTGGATTCGAATCAGAGTGAGGTACGTAAAAATGAATGAAATGTTTTGGTATGATAGAGGCACGAATCGGTGGCTAAATACTACAGCTGCATGCAGGGTTTCTTTGACGAATGACTCATAATTTTGGTATCGAGGTTTGGTGACACAAGATACCTAACAAATAGTGATGCATGAAATGAAAAAGTCAAACGAAACCCTACCTGAGACAGCCAAGCCAAACACGCTGTACGAAAACTGTGAACGGGAACTGAAAGCCTCTGAAAGTTTTGAACACGCAACTCATGAGCGCTAGTGAGTTGGGTAGTCAGTCTAGTGATGTAGGTATCACGCACAGGAAACCAACAAAGACCACAGGCGAGTGGGCTAATTAAATACCCCCCGGGCTCCTCCCATAGATTCAGGCAACCATACTGGCCTTCCTATATATATATATATATATATATATATATATATATATATATATATATATATATATATATATATATATATATATATATATATGCTACATATATATATATATATATATATATATATATATATATATATATATATATATATATATATATATATATATACAGTGGGGTGTGGCGCTCCCTAATGGATTATATGGGATAAGCAGATAGATGGAGGAGGGGGTTAACTGCTGACTGAATTGGTGATCGTGTCCCTCCTATATCCTAATTAAGTGAAAGTTGCAAGCTAAATAATACCCTAGTGAAGGTTTACAAATAACAACATTTAGTTGTGCCAAATTATAGGCTTCTCTATATACGAGAAGTCATAATAAAATAACGTGCAAGTTACCATATAGTTGCTACTATTATTAGAAAATGTGAAAACTAGAAAACTCTATTGGTCCCCTATAATTAATAGTGATGTGCCTACAAAAAGAAAATAACATATAACATTGTGGATTTGCACTAAACGAGACCATAAACTTCACCTCTACATATCAATTCAAACATATAAACATAACGTCAAACAGGATTATGTAGTGTTCATAGTCCATAAAGTGATACGTTTCTACAAAAATCGTGTTCAAATTTCTTCAAAGAAAACCGTGACTGGGGTGCTTTCAAACGTTCTTGGTGACTTTTGTGCTCCCCCTCAAGGGTCCCCACTCACCAAATCCAATCACCCCAAAGGGGCAAAAAGCATATGAGTATATCCTCCCTGATCTCCTCACCACCGTAGTTGTTTAAGGCACCCAAGATAGTCTCCGGTCTCCGTGTAGATGGTTAGGTTGTATTCATGGTGACTCCCTCATGAAAAAGGAATATAAGGCTCCCATAGTGTAGTAGGTAAAATTTATTGACAGAATTCCAAAATATAAATGTCAAAAATAAATGTCAAAAGATAAAAATAAAAATAAAATTAAAAAATAAAATTAAAATTAAAACCAAGTCCAGCAACAATGTACCAGATAAACCACAAGTTCAGGTACAGCTAATGTATGGTGGAATGTATCCACAAAATTATGGCAGGTGTATCCCAGCAGCGTGTCGCTAGATGGAGACAGTGCTGAGTGTTTGCACTCCACCTGCGTTCCAACAGTCCATACCCAGAAGTGACGTAGCGCGCTTGTCGCCGTCGTACGCGTTTCATCATAGACGTCCTCAGCGACGGTGCCAGCACGCCACGCACTACGTCCATTTGTAGGGAGCCGCCATACTCGTCATATCTCTCTGTGTGGAGGGCACCAATCAGACTATGGTAAGGTGGAGTAACTCCTCCCACCATTCCCTCAGTGTCCGCAATGGTGAATCAACATGCGATCTTCCTTTGAGACACCATAAATTATATTATAGTTCCTGGCATGAAGTTAATTTTAATACAAAAAATCCAATACATACAATATATGTTTAGAATAGATACAATGCCCATAGTAACATAAATAAAACATACCATAATTAATTAACCTATGTTCCCCTGGTATACTAACAATATATTACATCTGGTATATAGATTTCCCCTTACGTTTCCTATAGGCTAAACATCTAAGTGCCCAATCTCCATTGTATGGGGATGAGGGGACTCATGGTTAGATATACCTATTACCTATTGTAATACCAGGAATATTTTGGTGTTAGCCCATATGCAGTAAAAAGGAGGATGCACACCTGCATACTACAAATTTTTTTGGGGAGGTTGCATTATGTGGTCGGCCGATCATATTTATGGTGAATGGTACCATGAGGGAAAAATATAATATATATAGTGCATGTAGTGGGTCCAAGGTATATGGGACACAGTAGTGGGAAATTATATAGATTGAAAGCTACAATGGAATGACGGACCCACATAGTACCTTGAGATGCATATATCCATACCTAGAAAGATGCATACATCAAGGGAAATCACCTTAAATTATGGCCACATAGTTGGCATCAGTGAGGGAATGGTACCTCCCATACGGTCAGCAATTTATGAGCAAACAAGGCTGAAAAACTACTCCACCTTTAACCCTAAAACATCTGGGAACCAATGTATTGGAGCTTTCCAAAAAATGGTGGAAGATGATTTAAGGAAATTAGAAAAACGTAGGAACCATAAAACAAAAAATGTCTGGAAAACTATAAAATCTCTGGGTGAAAGAAAGGATGTGGTTATATGACCCGCAGATAAAGGTGGAGGATTAGCAATATTGAATAAGAAAGATTACGAAGAGGAAATGGAGAATCTGCTCCAGGTAGATACATTTATAATAAGCTTAATAAGAATCCTAAGCGTGCATATGAAAAGAAATTAAAAGCTTATGTGAAAATAGGAAAAGATATGGGGATCCTTAACACCAAAGAAGCGGAATACTTGGTTTCCAGCTCTACAAAAACCCCGGTGATCTATTATACACCTAAAATTCACAAGAGATTACACAAGCCACCTGGGAGACCCATCATTAGTGGCATCAACTCAGTGTTCTCTAGGCTGGGCGAATATCTTGATACATTCCTTAAGCCACTGGTCAAAATGGGAAAATCTTACTTACAAGACAGTGCCCAACTCCTAGAAGAATTACAACAAATAGATGGAGCACAAGATTATCTACTAGCCACCATTGATGTGAATTCGTTGTATACTAATATCGTGCAGCAAGACGGACTGCTGGGTGTGGAAAAGGCTCTCCATGAGCTAACCTTTATGAGACAAGAACAGATCGACTTTATACTTGAAGGTTTACAGTTAGCTATGTCATGCAACTACTTTTGGTACGATCAAAACTATTACGTCCAAACTAAGCATGGCCAACCTACTCATGAATATGTGGGAAGAAGAGTATATCTACGCCAAGAACATCCCACAAGTGAAACTGTACCGCGGGTACATAGACAATCTGATTATATTCTGGGAAGGAACATCTGAGACCTTTGAAAGCTTTCTGCAGGATTTAAACACCAACAGATACGGGCTTACCTTCACTGGAAAATGGGATTCCCACAAGATTGAATATCTTGACCTTGAAATCTTCAAGAGGGGTGCTGGTTTACATACAAAAACCTTTTTCAAGGAAACAGATAGAAACGGGTATATCCCGATTAACAGTTGCCATCACCCTCAGTGGAAAGCGAATATCCCTAAAGGCCAGTTCACTAGACTGCAAAGAAACTGTGCCAATACCGAAGGCTATCTAGAACAAGCTGACATCCTGATAGAGCGGTTCCATGAAAAAGGATATAATCTAGACATGCTACATAAGATGAAGAGGAATATAGCACACCTAGATCGGAAAAGCCTGTTAACAAAATCTAAAAGAAAGAAAAAGAATACAGAATTGGTGTTTATCACAGGTTTCAATTCCCAATACAAAGAATTCAAACAGATTCTGAAAAAGTACTGGCCTATCCTAAAAGAGGATAGAGCGTTAGTAAATGTACTACCCAACAAACCCAGTGTTAGGTACCTGGTAGTTGAGCCCGACTGGTAGAAGGAGACCTCTCTTAAACACTGGTTCAGGAGCCACTGGAAGTGGGAACAGTGGTCTCTTGAGCACAGTGGGTAGGAGGGCCTGATGCAGATTCCTGTGGTAGCAAACACTGGAACTGGGAAGACGTCCCTCCGGGATGGCTGAGCTGCGGATGCAGGTGGGTGAAGCGGATCAGCAGGCAGACAGATGGATGATTTGGCAGCAGCAGAACCTGGAGCTTGGCAGAGCAGGCTGGAAGCAGCATCACAGGACACAGGCAAAGCAGAGTCAGACAGTCCGTTTTGGCAGGAGATCAGGCAAGTATGTAGCAAGAGGGATAATCCAAGAATAGTCAGGCAGGCAGGAGTTTGGCAACGGATCACAAGATATAAGCGAGGTCAGGCAGGCCGGGTCGGATAGGAGACAGGAGAATGGTCAGACGGAGCCGGGTCACTAGCAATACAACAACAGGCAGGATACAGGAACTCAGATGCAGAGCTGCAGACGAACAGCACCTGATGGAAGCATCTGACAGTCTTTTAAAGGGCCCCAAAACAGCGCTAGCACAAACGGGCGCGCGCACAGGCATGCACGCACCCGCGAACGGGCGCGCTCCGGCGCCCCCTGGTGGAGATCTTAGCAGAACTGCCCTGGAAAGGGCTCTCGTGCACCTGCGCGCACGCATGTTCGCCTGACGGCCACTGATATGCCCCTGACATTGCCCACTCCCAACGGGCAGCCTCCGGATGCCCAGATAACTTTTCTTTTCAGGATGAGCAGAGAAATAGGCATGAATCAAACGTTTAGCATGAATATTACTGTCAGGTTCCCATGAGTTATTTTCCGGACCATACCCCTTCCATTTAATCAAAAACTGTACTTGCCCAGATCTCTTTCTGCAATCAAGGATGGCCTCCACTTCGTACTCCTCATTTCCGTCCACCAAGACAGGTTCAGGGACCCTGGTGCCCCTATCAGGAAAAGGATCATCTACAGCAGGCTTCAAAAGCGACACATGAAACACAGGGTGGATTTTAAGTGAGTCAGGTAAACACAATTCATAGGATACCTCGTTGATTTTCCTTTTCACAGGGAAGGGCCCAATAAATTTAGGAGCAAGCTTTTTGGAAGGACAAGTCAACCTAATATTATTGGTACACAGCCATACCTTATCACCAAGCTGAAGGTTTAGATCTCCCTTTCTTTTTTGATCGAAGATCCTCTTGCTGTCTGCTTGTGCCTTGGATACCGCTTCCTGTAACATCCGGTTATTATGACTGAGGAACTGCACTGTGTCCTGGACCGCTGGAACTGAGGACTCTGGAAGAAAACCTGGTAAAAAAGATACATGAAAACCATAATTGGCGAAGAAAGGAGACTGACCAGTGGCAGAGTGACTAGCATTATTATAAGCGAATTCCGCTAGGGGCAGCAGGGACACCCAATCATCTTGCACAAAAGATGTGAAACACCTAATGTATTGCTCCAGTGTCTGGTTTGTCCTTTCAGTTCGCCCATTCGTTTGGGGATGGTATGCTGAGGACAGGGCTAGTTCAATTTTCAAGATCTCACATAGGGCTTTCCAGAAGCGTGAAGTAAACTGCACCCCCCTATCGGACACTATATTTGCAGGGACTCCGTGCAGCCTAACAATCTCCTTGATGAACACACGGGCCATTTCAACAGCAGAAGGTGTTCCCTTTAGGGGCACGAAGTGGGCCATTTTAGACAGCCGGTCGACGACCACAAAGATCGCTGAACATCCTTCAGAGCATGGTAGTTCGACTATAACGTCCATTGCTATCATCCTCCAGGGTCTATCTGGTATAGGCAACAGTCTCAGTAGTCCCCAAGCTCTGTTCCTGGAAGTTTTATTCTGAATGCAAACAGAACAAGAGTTAACATACTTTCTGCAAAATTCCTTCAGGTTAGGCCACCAGAAAGTGCGTTGCACAAGCTCAAGGGTCTTGCGGACCCCAAAATGTCCTGCAAGTGGGTGGTCATACAATAATGTCAGCACCATGACTCGGGCGCTCTCCGGTACGAATATTTGACTTCCTCTCCACAATAATCCATCTCGGGGTGTTAAAGAGGATCCCTGGAGACTTGAAGGTTCTGCTGATGCTTCTCTGATCATGGACAGGAGATCCGTTTGAAGAAGTAGGAAGCTATTTGCCGGCAGGATGGTGTCAGGTACTGAAAGGTCTTTGGGGTTGTCAAACATGCGCGACAGCGCGTCTGGTTTTATGTTTTTAGATCCAGGCCGGTAAGTGATGTGGAAACAGAAACGTGTAAAGAATAGGGCCCATCAGGCCTGTCGGGGTTTCAGTCTCTTAGCAGATCTTAAGTATTCAAGATTTTTGTGGTCAGTATATATCAGCACCGGATGGACTGCGCCCTCTAACTAGTACCTCCATTCTTCTAAAGCTGTCTTGATAGCAAGTAGTCTCCCACATCGTAGTTTCGCTCAGCCGGTGAGAGTTTTCTAGAAAAGAATCCTACGGGGTGCATCAGGTCCTTGTTGCCCTGTCGTTGAGAAATGACAGCACCCACGGCCACTTCAGAAGCATCAACCTCCAGGATAAAAGGTAAGGATGGGTTAGGATGGCTAAGGATCGGAGCTGAAGTGAAACGTCTCTTTAATTCTTCAAATGCCCCCTGAGCTTCCGGGCTCCAGTGGAAACGAGAGTTCTGCTTGGTTAGCTGCGTGATGGGGGAGTTAATGGCAGAAAACCCCCTAATGAACTTTCTATAAAAATTTGCAAATCCAATAAAGCGTTGCACACCCTTCTTGTCCAGAGGAGCTGGCCAATCTAGCACAGCGGACACCTTCTGAGGGTCCATTTTGATGCCGGTTGGGGAGATCACTAACCCCAGAAACTGAATCTCCTCTTGTTCAAATTCGCACTTCTCCGCTTTAGCATACAGTCCGTGCAAACGAAGACGGTCCAGGACCCTACAGACATGTTCCCTATGTTGATTGAATGAACTGGAGAAGATTAAGATGTCATCCAAGTAGACGATTACAAAGATGTCCAGGAAATCTCTGAACACATCGTTGACCAGTTGCTGGAAAGTGGCAGGAGCATTGCATAGGCCGAAGGGCATGACCAGATACTCATAGTGTCCGAAACGGGTCCGGAAAGCCATCTTCCATTCATCTCCGGCCCGAATGCGGACCAGATTGTAGGCCCCTCTCAGATCCAGCTTGATGAAGATGATGGCAGACCTCTACTTCTGGAACAGTTCAGGTATCAGAGGCAACGGGTAGCAGTTTTTGACCGTAACCTTGTTTAACTCCCGATAGTCCACACATGGACGAAGAGTCTGATCTTTTTTGGAGACAAAAAATATTCCGGCACCGGCTGGGGAAGTAGAAGGTCGAATGAAGCCCTTTTTGAGGTTTTCATTTATGTATATCTTAAGTGCCTCTTGTTCTTTTTCAGACAGCGGGAAGATGCGCCCGAAAGGAATCTCAGCCCCAGGGAGCAGCTCAATTGGGCAATCATGGGGACGATGGGGTGGCAGGGAGTCCGCTCCCTTCTTGCTGAACACATCCACAAATTCCCGATAGGCCTCTGGTATGGTTTGAAGCAGGTCTTGGTCAATGTCCATACAAAGTAAAGTAGCAGCAGGTTTAGAGGGTTCAGGTAAGCAATGTTTTTGACAGTAGGGTGACTGAAACTTGATTTCACCCGTAGACCAGTTAACGTGAGGGTTATGGGCCTGGAGCCAGGGCATGCCCAAAATGATCGGAAATAGTGGAGATGAGATAACGTCCAGAGTTAGGATCTCTTTGTGTTGAGATAAACAGGAGGCAGACAGAGGAAGGGTTTCTTGAGAGACTTGTCCCGATTTTATGTGGGACCCATCGGCCAGAAAAACGGAGAGTCTGTGTGTTTTGTTTCTTAGGGGAAGATTTTGTTGAGTAGCGAAAGCAGAGTCAATAAAGCAGCTACATGCCCCGGAATCAGTAATGGCGTTGACCTGGATTGTTCTTCCCTTCAGCTGTAATGAGAGAGGGAGAGCAAGTTGAGTTGCATTGGTGGTTAATGCGGATAAACTGGCCAGAGTAGAAGGGAAACACTTACGAGTCTTGATTGGACAGTTGTTCACGTAGTGGCCCGCCCCACCACAGTAGAGACAGAGGTTTAGCTGGCGTCTGCGTGCCCGTTCTTCTGGGGGCAAAGTAGAGCGCATAAGACCCAGTTGCATTGGCTCGGGAGCATCAAGTGTTTGGGTGGCCGGACTTGGGCAGGCAGGAGGTAGATACCAGGAGGCAGGAACCGGAACTTTTGCAGTCATCCACATAGGGCGCATTTGCTGGGAGGAGCATTCAGACCGGCGCTCACGAAGGCGTCGGTCAATCTGGATGGTAAGAGCGATGAGTTCTTCAAGGGTATCGGGCATCCCTACCCGGGCAAGCTCGTCCTTTAAACTCTCAGATAACCCCATGCGGAACTGTTGACGTAAAGCTGCGTTGTTCCATTGAGTGTCCGCGTTCCAGCGTCGGAAGTCCGTAACATAGTCCTCGGCCGGCCTGCGGCCTTGCTGTAGCGCGAACAAAGCTGCCTCAGAGGTGGCAGTCCACTGAGGGTCCTCAACTGGCCATGGCTTTGAAAAAGGCAGACAAAGACTGGATCTGTACAGAGTTGGTTTCAAGCAGGCGGTGGGCCCAGGTCTGGGATTCCCCTTGAAGAAGGGATATGACAAATCCCACTTTAGTAGCCTCCAAGGAAAAAGTCCGTGGCTGCAGGGCGAAGTAAAGTTGACAGGCGCTGCGGAAGGCCAGAAACTTGGTTCGGTCACCAGAAAACCTCTCAGGGATGGGGACCCTTGGTTCAGGTGGGAGCATGACCACAGAGGGTGGTGCAGCAGCCTGTGCTGGAGCAGCTGCGGAGGCAGAGGCCACGCCTCCAGGACCACTAAGGTTCAGCACTTGACCCTCCAGTCTGTTGTAGCTGTCTTGTAAAGTCTTTACTGCCTGGGTGAGTGCCGCTAGGTGCGTACAGATCTCCTTGATGGGAAAGGTCTCTCCTGCGGGCTCAGTCATGGCTGTTCGTACTGTTAGGTACCTGGTAGTTGAGCCCGACTGGTAGAAGGAGACCTCTCTTAAACGCTGGTTCAGGAGCCACTGGAAGTGGTAACAGTGGTCTCTTGAGCACAGTGGGTAGGAGGGCCTGATGCAGATTCCTGTGGTAGCAAACACTGGAACTGGGAAGACGTCCCTCCGGGATGGCTGAGCTGCGGATGCAGGTGGGCTGAAGCGGATCAGCAGTGAGAAAAATATGTCCAAAAATACCGCGCTTACTCAATAATAGCAGCTCACACAACAAAAGGAAATTTGTAAACAGTGCAGGTATATATAGTGTAGTGCTAGTTTGAATGACAAAAGCTAATGCGATAGCAAAAGAGGATATATCAAACAGTTGTTCATAACACTATGCGTTCCAACTGGTACTAAGAAACACTTCAATATGTATCTATTATATAGAAAATCTGATGACCAAAAAAGTCCCAAACAGATGGTGGTGTTCATACACCACATAGATGAAATAGAAGGAAGTAATGCACAATAATTGGATCCCCCGTATGGAAGCAATGCAGGCTTACCGGAACCGTTGGACTCATAGAGACATATGTCCCCTGAGTCAGTAAGGCTTGTATTGCCACCAGGCAATGAGATGGGGTCTCTCAGTGGAACAATATGAAATCCAGATGCTGTTTCTAAGGCTCCCGGCACAATTCTCCCGTGTATAGCCCAGTTTCGTAGTAGCTCATAGAAGGTAAAAAAGGGGCCACATAGTATAATACCGTTTATATAAAAAAATTTAATTAAAGTAAAACACTTACATTCTCCATATTAAAAAAGCGCTTATAGTAAAACAAATGGCAGGCAGTGGAGTCTCCCGACGTGTTTCGTCTACTCAGACTTCATCTGGGGTACTCTACCACTGCTGCTATACTCACTTATATAGGAACCAAGACCCCCTTTGGTGAGAATCCGGCATGTGCCACTTGTTTACATGCACTTCCGGGTATCGCCAAAATGGCGGCCCCGCGTGCGTTCCAGGCCTCTCTCTGGTAACCAATATGCGTTCCAGCCCTTCTTTATATATATTATGTATGAAAAATAAAGAAGGAAAAAAAATTTGCCCATTTGTCAAGAAATTCCCGAGTGATATAAATATTAAGTATTAAGTATATAACATATTTGAAATAGTGAAAAAGTGATGTGGGTGAAAAAGAAATCGTCCGGTGGTCTCACAGGAAGTGAGTAAAGCCAAATGGCCGCTCTTCATGACGCAAATAGCGTCATCTTCTGCCCGAGTGGAGCGCAAACTAGGCGGCCGTCCGCCGCATGCGTACCACGCCTCAATGTGATAGTGAACACGGCGCAATGTCGTCACCAGCGGTCTGGTCATACAGCCCGCCCACCGCTGGATATGTGACGTGCCGTTGCACAGCACGCACTGTGTGCCATATACATAAACAGCTATGTGTATTAAATAGCCTGGTGATTATTTTAGTGTTTATTTTAATGTGTATAAAAAATAAAATAAAAATAAAAATAAAAATAAAAAATAGAAAATGTGTAAATCCCTCATTATGAGACTAGTCATAACATGGTTATGGAAATAAAATTACTGAGTGGAGGTGCAACAAATGTGTATCAGCTAATAATGATCTATCTGCAGAATGATAGCAGATGTTGCACTGAAGCAACAATTTAGGTATATGTATTTATGAATTTCTTTCTTTTATATACTTGGTGTGACTGACTGCTTTACGTGCACTATTGATGTGGGCTACAAAAATAAATTGTGACTCAAAAAAACAGTAACAAAAAAATAAAAAATAATAACAAAAAAATAATAATAATAATAACAAAAAAATCTTCTGTGATACAAGGTCACAGAGATATAGGTCCAAGACGGATTCTCAATGGGTGATCCACATTGTATAAAATTACATACCTCATGAAAATATAAATATACAGAATGCAAATCAAATGGTGACATGTATGAACATAGAAATAAAATTTCATATGTGTAGTACCTATTTGACTAGATGGATATATCTAATCCCACCAACTTGTATACCCAAAATTCATTAATGAGAGTATTAATACAATAGGTAGTACCTATTTGCCTCTAAAAGTGAACCTACCCCCATCGATTCTAAGATTCATTAATGAAGGCATTAATATCCAAATCCACATTCATACCCCATGGATGGAGGGACCGAAGTTCGTGGATCCAGAACGTTTCTAGATGAGAAACGCCTCTGGTCAAGGCCCCGCCTCTCCATGGGGGAGTGTATTTGTCAATTATCATAAATAGTGAGCCAGCGGGGTTGCTGTTATGACACTCTTTATAGTGTCTGGGGACACTATGTTTTGAGTCTCTACTTTTGATGAGGCTGATGTGTTCACTCACTCTTATCGTAAAAGTTCTGGTTGTTCGGCCCACATATTGTTTGCCACAAGGGCAAACAATTAAATACACTATATATCTGGTATTGCATGTACAGAAGGGTTTGATAGCATAACTCTTCCCTGTGACTGTTGATGTAAATTCCGTTAGTTTTCTTCTTTTTTGTTATTATTATTATTTTTTTTTTGTTATTATTTTTTATTTTTTTGTTACTGTTTTTTTGAGTCACAATTTATTTTTGTAGCCCACATCAATAGTGCACGTAAAGCAGTCAGTCACACCAAGTATATAAAAGAAAGAAATTCATAAATACATATACCTAAATTGTTGCTTTCATTGCAACATCTGCTATCATTCTGCAGATAGATCATTATTAGCTGATACACATTTGTTGCACCTCCACTCAGTAATTTTATTTCCATAACCACGTTATGACTAGTCTCATAATGAGGGATTTACACATTTTCTATTTTTTATTTTTATTTTTATTTTTATTTTATTTTTTATACACATTAAAATAAACACTAAAATAATCACCAGGCTATTTAATACACATAGCTGTTTATGTATATGGCACACAGTGTGTGCTGTGCAACGGCACGTCACATATCCAGCGGTGGGCGGGCTGTATGACCAGACCGCTGGTGACGACATTGCGCCGTGTTCACTATCACATTGAGGCGTGGTACGCATGCGGCGGACGGCCGCCTAGTTTGCGTTCCACTCGGGCGGAAGATGACGCTATTTGCGTCATGAAGAGCGGCCATTTGGCTTTACTCACTTCCTGTGAGACCACCGGACGATTTCTTTTTCACCCACATCACTTTTTCACTATTTCATATATGTTATATACTTAATACTTAATATTTATATGTGTAACAGAGGAAATAGGGAGTCCGCGCTAATGGGTATAATTAGAAGCCTAGGTGGGAAGTATATTCCTAAATTGATAGACTGCTGTCCTCACATACGCTGACTCCACAGGGGGTGGAATGAGCGGAAAAAGTGAAAAAAGAAAAGTGTGTGAGTGTGGGGCTGTCCCAAAGTTGCAGAAGAAATGTCTGCATATATACAGTTTTATCAAAAGTGTCACGTGTGTATTCCTTTAAGTGAAATATGTATGGCAGTTATTACCACTCCTGTGGGTTAAAGTGACTGGTGATTTAAACATGAGAAGCATAATGAGTGCAATAAATCGCATCCAAGGTGTCTAGTGCTATATTCCCTCAAAAGGAAAAAACAGTATTAACCACTGCTAAGAGCATAAAGCGGTCTGTGTCTAAACACTAGAAAACACAAAGTTGCAATAAATACATCACACGTGACATGCAAAAAATTCTAAAGTGTCTAGTGCTAAATAAATAAATATTAAAATGTTGTTCTACAAACGTTGCAAATAACAAAGTGACAAGTGCCCTATGAAGAGGTCACTCTGAAAAGTGCTAAACACACGTGCCATGCAAATGGTTCTATGATAGTAAACAGTTCATATGGGTAAGTCCCCGGTGCACTATAAGTGAAAAAAGGCGTCCTTTGTGGGATTCCTCAAAGCATACAACAGGTGTTAATCCAGTGCTGGTGTCTCGCGTTGTGATTGTGCAGAGACTCACCAGCTGTATATCCCCTGCAGGGGTAACAAGTAGTCACAGTATGTGCCACTGTGCAGCAGTGCTTGGCAAGACCAGGACCAGGATGATATCATAAGGACATAAGAAGAAAGGATTCCATAGTGTGAAACCGTTTAAAACCACTATTTATTAGGTCAGATAAAAAGGGTACTCACATTGTAATGGAAAAAATGAGCGGTGTACAATGCTTACAAAGATGTTCCTAAGCGTCAGCTTTGCAGGGAGATGTCAGCAAGGCGTTCAGTCAAAGGCCACGCCCTACGTACGTTTTGTCACTCGGACTTCTACGGGAAGTAGAAGTCCGAGTGACGAAACGTACGTAGGGCGTGGCCTTTGACTGAACGCCTTGCTGACATCTCCCTGCAAAGCTGACGCTTAGGAACATCTTTGTAAGCATTGTACACCGCTCATTTTTTCCATTACAATGTGAGTACCCTTTTTATCTGACCTAATAAATAGTGGTTTTAAACGGTTTCACACTATGGAATCCTTTCTTCTTATGTCCTTATGATATCATCCTGGTCCTGGTCTTGCCAAGCACTGCTGCACATTGGCACATACTGTGACTACTTGTTACCCCTGCAGGGGATATACAGCTGGTGAGTCTCTGCACAATCACAACGTGAGACACCAGCACTGGATTAACACCTGTTGTATGCTTTGAGGAATCCCACAAAGGACGCCTTTTTTCACTTATAGTGCACCGGGGACTTACCCATATGAACTGTTTACTATCATAGAACCATTTGCATGGCACGTGTGTTTAGCACTTTTCAGAGTGACCTCTTCATAGGGCACTTGTCACTTTGTTATTTGCAACGTTTGTAGAACAACATTTTAATATTTATTTATTTAGCACTAGACACTTTAGAATTTTTTGCATGTCACGTGTGATGTATTTATTGCAACTTTGTGTTTTCTAGTGTTTAGACACAGACCGCTTTATGCTCTTAGCAGTGGTTAATACTGTTTTTTCCTTTTGAGGGAATATAGCACTAGACACCTTGGATGCGATTTATTGCACTCATTATGCTTCTCATGTTTAAATCACCAGTCACTTTAACCCACAGGAGTGGTAATAACTGCCATACATATTTCACTTAAAGGAATACACACGTGACACTTTTGATAAAACTGTTAATATTTATATCACTCGGGAATTTCTTGACAAATGGGCAAATTTTTTTTCCTTCTTTATTTTTCATACATAATATATATAAAGAAGGGCTGGAACGCATGTTGGTTACCAGAGAGAGGCCTGGAACGCACGCGGGGCCGCCATTTTGGCGATACCCGGAAGTGCATGTAAACAAGTGGCACATGCCGGATTCTCACCAAAGGGGGTCTTGGTTCCTATATAAGTGAGCATGGCAGCAGTGGTAGAGTACCCCAGATGAAGTCTGAGTAGACGAAACGCATCGGGAGACTCCACTGCCTGCCATTTGTTTTACTATAAGCGCTTTTTTAATATGGAGAATGTAAGTGTTTTACTTTAATTAAATTTTTTTATATAAACGGTATTATACTATGTGGCCCCTTTTTTACCTTCTATGAGCTACTACGAAACTGGGCTATACACGGGAGAATTGTGCCGGGAGCCTTAGAAACAGCATCTGGATTTCATATTGTTCCACTGAGAGACCCCATCTCATTGCCTGGTGGCAATACAAGCCTTACTGACTCAGGGGACATATGTCTCTATGAGTCCAACGGTTCCGGTAAGCCTGCATTGCTTCCATACGGGGGATCCAATTATTGTGCATTACTTCCTTCTATTTCATCTATGTGGTGTATGAACACCACCATCTGTTTGGGACTTTTTTGGTCATCAGATTTTCTATATAATAGATACATATTGAAGTGTTTCTTAGTACCAGTTGGAACGCATAGTGTTATGAACAACTGTTTGATATATCCTCTTTTGCTATCTCATTATCTTTTGTCATTCAAACTAGCGCTACACTATATATACCTGAAGCGGATCAGCAGGCAGACAGGTGGATGATTCGGCAGCAGCAGAACCTGGAGCTTGGCAGAGCAGGCTGGAAGCAGCATCACAGGACACAGGCAAAGCAGAGTCAGACAGTCCGTTTTGGCAGGAGATCAGGCAAGTATGTAGCAGGAGGGATAATCCAAGAATAGTCAGGCAGGCAGGGGTTTGGCAACGGATCACAAGATATAAGTGAGGTCAGGCAGGCCGGGTCGGATAGGAGACAGGAGAATGGTCAGACGGAGCTGGGTCACTAGCAATACAACAACAGGCAGGATACAGGAACTCAGATGCAGAGCTGCAGACGAACAGCACCTGATGGAAGCATCTGACAGTCTTTTAAAGGGCCCTTGGTGCCAAAACAGCACTAGCGCAAATCGGCACGCGTGCACGCGTGAACGGGCGTGCGCGGGAGTGCTCCGGCGCCCCCTGGTGGAGATCTCAGCAGAACTGCCCGACGGCCACTGATATGCCCCTGACACCCAGGATTGTATACCGAAGAGCCCCCACCCTAAGACATTATTTGGTGCATAATGTCATAAATCCTCCCAAGGTGACCCACATTTTTCCAGACATGAAAGGCTTCTATAAATGCCAAAAATGCCTACCATGTAGGGTCAGTAAAAAACAGCCCGGAAAAAGGGAAACTTTCAAATCAAGAACAGATCACAAACAATATCGTATCAGGGAACTTATAACTTGCCAGAGTACACATGTGACCTATGTCATCGAGTGCCCATGTCAATTACAATACGTGGGCAGAACTACCCAACCTCTATATGTAAGAATACGTAAACATATTAAGAACATAAGAAAAGGGTTTCC
Source organism: Aquarana catesbeiana (assembly GCF_042186555.1). NCBI lineage: Eukaryota > Metazoa > Chordata > Amphibia > Anura > Ranidae > Aquarana > Aquarana catesbeiana. The sequence continues at coordinate 346,635,259 of NC_133325.1, forward strand.
AAAACATCATCTCTCCCGCCACTTCGACGCAGTACATAACTGTGACCCCTCGGGGTTGATTTTTTATGGGATTGACTGCATTAGGGATTATTGGCGAGGAGGCAATAAAACTACACTTGTCTCACAGAACGAAACCGCCTGGATATACTGGTTGGGGTCCCTTGCCCCCAGGGGCCTCAATCTAGATATTGATCTAAATTGCTTTATAGCTAACCCCTGAGGGGAATATGTATAATTGGGCAATATTAAGGGGCTCCCACCGGGCGTTGTATATTGTCCTTGTAGTCATGCAAGAAGTGCACACATATAGGCTCACAAGGTGTGTAGATGGTCTCACGCACACCTAATGCATGTAGGGGCTCATTTGCATACCCTTTATTCGGCTTAGAAGATAAAATAAGGTTCGTTATGTAATCATGATAAAACTAAAATCATAGCCCTACCAGATACGTACTGTTATAAGTATCCCTATTCCTATAATGGGTTCCCCCTCCAGGAATGGAAATGTACAGCATAAGGGATATGAGTATGGCATCTCCATCCACTCTTCCTTACTTATGGACTCACACACTTTCCATATTGTGTTTCCCATGCCTCATGGATTTACAACCATATTCCTCCTGACCGTATGGGAGGTACCATTCCCTCACTGATGCCAACTATGTGGCCATAATTTAAGGTGATTTCCCTTGATGTATGCATCTTTCTAGGTATGGATATATGCATCTCAAGGTACTATGTGGGTCCGTCATTCCATTGTAGCTTTCAATCTATATAATTTCCCACTACTGTGTCCCATATACCTTGGACCCACTACATGCACTATATATATTATATTTTTCCCTCATGGTACCATTCACCATAAATATGATCGGCCGACCACATAATGCAACCTCCCCAAAAAAATTTGTAGTATGCAGGTGTGCATCCTCCTTTTTACTTCATATGGGCTAACGCCAAAATATTCCTGGTATTACAATAGGTAATAGGTACATCTAACCATGAGTCCCCTCATCCCCATACAATGGAGATTGGGCACTTAGATGTTTAGTCTATAGGAAACGTAAGGGGAAATCTATACACCAGATGTAATATATTGTTAGTATACCAGGGGAACATAGGTTAATTAATTATGGTATGTTTTATTTATGTTACTGTGGGCATTGTATCTATTCTAAACATATATTGTATGTATTGGATTTTTTGTATTAAAATTAACTTCATGCCGGGAACTATAATATAATTTATGGTGTCTCAAAGGAGGGTCACATATTGATTCACCATTGCGGACATTGTGGGAAGGGTGGGAGGGGTCACTCCACCTTACCATAGTCTGATTGGTGCCCTCCACACAGAGGGATATGACGAGTATGGCGGCTCCCTACAAATGGACGTAGTGCGTGGTGTGCTGGCACCGTCCTGAGGACGTCTATGAGGAAACGCGTACGACAGCGCCACGCACGCTACGTCACTTCCGGGTACGGACTGTTGGAACGCAGGTGGAGTGCAAACACTCAGCACTGTCTCCATCTAGCGTCACGCTGCTGGGATACACCTGCCATAATTTTGTGGATACGTTCCACCATATAGTAGCTGTACCTGGACTTGTAGATTATCTGGTACATTGTTGCTGGACTTGGTTTTAATTTTAATTTTATTTTTTAATTTTATTTTTATTTTTATCTTTTGACATTTATTTTTGACATTTATATTTTGGAATTCTGTCAATAAATTTTACCTACTACACTATGGGAGCCTTATATTCCTTTTTCATGAGGGAGTCACCATGAATACAACCTAACCATCTACATGGAGACCGGAGACTATCTTGGGTGCCTTAAACAACTACGGTGGTGAGGAGATCATGGAGGATATACTCATACGCTTTTTGCCCCTTTGGGGTGATTGGATTTGGTGAGTGGGGACCCTTGAGGGGGAGCACAAAAGTCACCAAGAACGTTTGAAAACACCCCAGTCACGGTTTTCTTTGAAGAAATTTGAACACGATTTTTGTAGAAATGTATCACTTTATGGACTATGAACACTACATAATCCTGTTTGACGTTATGTTTATATGTTTGAATTGATATGTAGAGGTGCAGTTTATGGTCTCGTTTAGTGCAAATCCACAATGTTATATGTTATTTTCTTTTTGAAGGCACATCACTATTAATTATAGGGGACCAATAGAGTTTTCTAGTTTTCACATTTTCTAATAATAGTAGCAACTATATGGTAACTTGCACATTATTTTATTATGACTTCTCTTATCATATAGAGAAGCCTATAATTTGTCACAACTAAATGTTGTTATTTGTAAACCTTCACTAGGGTATTATTTAGCTTGCAACTTTCACTTAATTAGGATATAGGAGGGACACGATCACCAATTCAGTCAGCAGTTAACCCCCTCCTCCATATAGCTGCTTATCCCATATAATCCATTAGGGAGCGCCACTCCCCATTGTAGATATATTTGTCATTTGCTCTAATAGATTCTGCTAGCGGTTCTATGACCAGAGAAAAAATAATTGGGGACAATGGGCATCCTTGTCAGGTACCGTTGGTTAGTGCAAAGGGATCAGATAGCAAGCTAGAGGTGAAGACTCTTGCAGATGGGTCTGAATACAGGGACATAATTGCTTAATGTATTAGTCCTGATAGACCAAACTTGAGTAAGGTCCTGGACAGGTATCCCCAATGGACCCTGTCGAAGGCCTTTTCTGCGTCTAATGCTAAAAAGATGCTGGGCTGCTTGCTTAGTTCTGAAATACGCAGGAGGTCTAGCATCCTCCTCGTCCCATCTGGTGCCTGTCTGCCCTTCACAAAGCCTACCTGGTCGAACCCTATGAAGGAGGGGGTTATTTCCATAAGTCTGTTTGCTAAAATTTTTGCATATATCTTTAAATCGGAATTTAGTAGGGAAATAGGCCTGAAGTTTTGTGGGTCCGATATGTCTTTACCAGGTTTAGGGATAGTGATAATGATAGCTTGGAGCATTTCTTTCGGAAGGCACCATCGGAAGCTGCTATATTGAAAATTTTTACCAATTCAGGGGCTAGGATGGCAGAGAAAGCCTTGTAATATTCAGCGGAGAATCCGTCTGCTCCTGGCGATTTGTGCATGGGTAGAGACTGAATAACAGATTCAACCTCTGTGAGTGTGATGGGCGCATTTATTTTTTGTAGGGAAGTTTTGTCTATTGAGGGAAGATGAACAGACTGTAAGAATTGTTCAATCTCTGTGTCCGAGGGTTGGTAAAGGTTTGGGTCAGTCTTGAGGTTGTATAAGGATTCATAATAGTCCTTAAAGGCGTTGGCGATATCTTTGGGATTTTGGTATATGACTTTAGCTGTACGTTGGTTGTTGCGTCTGGTATATTGTGATTTAGGTTCCTCAGGTACTGCCTCTGCTGGGAGCAAGTGCCATTTTCGGAGGAGGTCCAGGCCCTTTTCTAGCGATGTTATCGCATGCGATTCATTGTTCATGTCAACCAGAAGTTTAGCAGGGAAACCCCATTTGTAGAGGATCTTATGGTTGCGCAGAATCTTAGTGATAGGTACTAAGTTGTGCCTGGCTGACAGGGTGGCTTGTGACAGGTCTGCATAAAGTGCGATACCAGCATATGGGTCAGGTAGAGAGGGATGCTGTCTTGCGAATCGCATGAGTTGATCCTTAATGTGGTAGAAATGGATTCTTGCTATCACATCTCTAGGTATTTGTTCAGGCAGGAAAGATGGTTTTGGCAGTCTGTGTGCCCTGTCAATAGTGATGTCTGCTGTGCTTAGAGAAGGGAGAACAGTCATCATGAGCTTTTGTAGGTAGGTAGTGATCTCTGCGGGTTAGACTGTCTCAGGGACCCCCCTAAATTTGATATTGTTCCTTCGGGCCCGATCTTCAATATCCGCCATTTTGAGACGCATGGCCCTGATTTCATCTTCTACCTCAAAGTGAGCATCTACCAGTTCATTGTGTGCTAGAGTGAACTCCTCCATTTTAATCTCTACATATTCCACTCTGTTGCTGACAGCTGAGATTTCCCTTTTTGTGTTGCTCATAAACACTGCCATATCAGATTGAAGAGCTCCCCTCAGTGTCTGCAGCATCTCCATTCATTGTGGTGTCAATAATAGGTTGACCTGAGGTAGGGAATGCATCTAGCTGCTCTGCCTGTGTGGATGATTCCTCCATTTCATTCCCTGCTGCTCCTGCCTCATCCTCATTCTCCCCTCCTTCCCCAAGCCTCCTTTTTTGTTTGACAGGGCTGCAGAATGGGGAGGATGAGAAGGGATTGTCATTAAAGTGTGACTCACCCGAGGATGGCGTCGGCATCTTGGAAATTTCGGCCCTCAGCAGGGAGGAAGAAATCCATTAATTTTCGGGGTCCCTCTCTCTCCTTTCGTTTGAACATCGTGCCCGCTGTGTGCCCCCTGCTTTCCTCTCTTAAATGGTATGCTTTTTGGCTGGTTTTGGTGCGCTGTGAGCCGCTGATTACACCAATTACACCAGGTGTGTCAGAGTTCTCCTCTCACATGTCCATGAGCTCTGGCTGGCGGCTCCGCCCCCCCTTGTAGATATATTTGTAACCAGTTGGAGGATCCCTAGGGAAGCTCCTTTCAGGGGGCTGCACACCTAATTATTGTCCTAAGCGCAGCCATCACACATATATCTATATCTATATATATATATATATATATATATATATATATATATATATATATATATATATATATATATACAGCACCTTGAAAAAGCTTCTTTAAATTTTCCACATTTTGTCATGTTACAATCAAAAACAAAAATGTTTTGGGATTTTATGACATAGACCAACACAAAGTGACACATAATTGTGGAGTGGAAGGAAAATGATAAATGGCTTTTACCATTTTATACAAATAAATATCTGACAAGTGTGGTGTGCATTTGTATTCAGCCCCCTTTATTCTGATACCCCTAACTAAAATCTAGTGGAACCAATTGCCTTCAGAAGTCACCTAATTAGTAAATAGAGTCCACCTGTGTGTATTTTAAGCTTAGCATAAATACAGCTATTCTGTGAAGCCCTCAGAGGTTTGTTACATAGTTACATAGTTACATAGTAGGTGAGGTTGAAAAAAGACACAAGTCCATCAAGTCCAACCTATGCGTGTGATTATGTGTCAGTATTACATTATATATCCCTGTATGTTGCGGTCATTCAGGTGCTTATCTAATAGTTTCTTGAAGCTATCAATGCTCCCCGCTGAGACCACTGCCTGTGGAAGGGAATTCCACATCCTTGCCGCTCTTACAGTAAAGAACCCTCTACGTAGTTTAAGGTTAAACCTCTTTTCTTCTAATTTTAATGAGTGGCCACGAGTTCTGCGAAAAAGTTTTATCCCTATTGTGGGGTCACCAGTACGGTATTTGTAAATTGAAATCATATCCCCTCTCTAACGTCTCTTCTCCAGAGAGAATAAGTTCAGTGCTCGCAACCTTTCCTCATAACTAAGATCCTCCAGACCCTTTATTAGCTTTGTTGCCCTTCTTTGTACTCACTCCATTTCCAGTACATCCTTCCAGAGGACTGGTGCCCAGAACTGGACAGCATACTCCAGGTGCGGCCAGACCAGAGCCTTGTAGAGTGGGAGAATTATAGTTTTATCTCTGGAGTTGATCCCCCCTTTTATTGTTAGATAACCTTAGTGAATAAACAGCATCATGAAGGCTAAGGAACACACCAGACAGGTCAGGGATAAAGTTGTGTAGAAGTTTAAAGTAGGGTTAGGTTATAAAAAAATATCCCAAGCTTTGAACATCTCACAGAGCACTGTTCAATCCATCATCCAAAATCGGAAAGAGTATGGCACAACTGCTACTAAGACATGGCCGTCCACCTAAACTGACAGGCCGGGCAAGGAGAGCATTAATCAGAGAAGCAGCCAAGAATCCCATGGTAACTCTGGAGTAGCTGCAGAGATCCACAGCTCAGGTGGGAGAATCTGTCCACAGGACAACTATTAGTCATGCACTCCACAAATCTGGCCTTTACGGAAGAGTGACAAGAAGAAAGCCATTGTTGAAAGAAAGCCATTAGAAGTCCCATTTGCAGTTTGCGAGAAGCCATGTGGGGGACACAGCAAACATGTGGAAGAAGGTGCTCTGGTCAGATGACTGAACTTTTTGGTCTAAAAGCAAAATGCTATATGTGGCGGTAAATTAACTCTGCACATCATCCTGAACACACCACCCCCACCTGAAACATATTGGTGGCAGCATCATGTTGTGGGGATGCTTTTCTTCAGCAGGGACAATGAAGCTGGTCAAAGTTTATGGGAAGATGGATGGAGCGAAATGCAGGGCAATCCTAGAAGAAAGCCTATTAGAGTCTGCAAAAGACTTGAGACTGGAGCTGGAGGTTCAAGTTCCAGCAGGACAATGATCTTAAACATACAGCCAGAGCTACAATGGGATGTTTTAGATGAAAGCATATTCATGTGTTAGAATGGACCAGTCAAAGTCTAGACCTAAATCCAAATGAGAATCTGTGGCAAGACTTAAAAATTGCTGTACACAGATGCTCTCCATCCAATCTGACAGAGCTTGAGCTATTTTGCAAAGTGGAATGGGCAAAACTGTCACTCTACAGATGTGCAAAGCTGGTAGTGACATCCCCAAAAAGACTTGCAGCTGTAATTTCAGCGAAAGGTGGTTCTACAAGGTATTGACCCAGGGGGGCTGAATACAAATGCACACCACACTTTTACATATTTATTTTACATATTTATTTGTAAAAAAATATTGAAAACTATTTATCATTTTCCTTCCACTTCACAATTATGTGCCACTTTGTGTTGGTCTATCACATAAAATCCCAATAAAATGCAGTTACATTTTTGGTTGTAACATGACAAAATGTGGAACATTTCAAGGGGTATGAATACTTTTTTTTTTTACAAGTCACTGTATATGTATATATATATATATTTTTTTCAAACTGTGACATAATATTGTATTTGTTATAGCCAGACAAACACACATTACAAATAGGCCCATTTTATATGCACAGTTTTACTATTTTTATTCATACTGCAGTGAGTCATAAACATTGGCTTTTTATCATTCACATTCTGAGCATTCTGTTTAGGATCAGTAAATTGCTGATAGTTTAACATTTCTTTCGTTTTTTGAGGGCATTTCTCATCATATAAATGGAAGACTTAACATCAGTGGAGTAAATTGATATTATTTCTATACGACCTCATACATCTATATTTAAATCTCTTGCACTTGTGAGCAAATGTTTATGATGTACAAAAACAGCAATATTGGGTCACCCCACCAAATTATGCAGTATCAGTTATAGGAAGAATTGTAGATGAATTACCTGCTGGCTTCTTAATCATATTATAGAAAACTGCCAAGAGGTTTCTCTTTTAGGCTGGCCATACATACGTGTTTTTTTTGTTCAACTAACGGGTTAAACAAAAGAAAATGACTTGATTCCCCCAGCCACACACTTATGTGGATGGAGGAATCCTCCCTGTTGCGCTATTGTATTCTGACAACGGGGACATTTCCCTGTCATCAGAATCAAGAGATCATGAGAATAATTTCCAAAAAGCTGGTTGTACGCAAGGCAAGCAATAGATCGACCTATGTACAACTAGCCTGCCCATAGATGGATCAAAATTTGTCCCGTCTCTGCTAAACCGGATGCATTTCAGTTTATGTATGGCCAGCTTTAAAGTTCCAGGATCTTTTTGGTCCACCTACCAGCTGTTGAATTATTCATAATTAGACACTTTTAATTCTAATGAAAATAATAGAATTCTTCACTGTGGTAAGCATGCATACCTACCAGCCTGATAAAGGAGGTGGGGCTTCAGAAACACATTGTGGCCCACCCTATCCCTTGCTTGTCTGTCAGTTCCTCTGACCTGGACAGTGGCGAGAGCTCTGGACACTGCCAAAGTCAGCTCCTTTCACGGCAGGTTCAAGCTTGATGTCCCAGCAGTTCTCTGTTACAAAGTGACAGCTGCTTGCCTTCATGGCTTACCACACAACCCCTGCATGTGGTTCACAGGATAACTCAATGTAAGTGTTTGCTAATAAAGTGTCATTGCTGTTTTAACACATACTCACCTGGCGCCCTCCCTTTGCTGTTTTTTTCTGTCGGCCTTGAGGGAATCCCATTTCCTGGCTAAAGAGTTGCCTGTTAATGATCGTGTTTCCCATCCCCAACCTGTCAGTGGATCCATATGAGCAGGGATCCTTTGTTGTACCTCTTCACACCACCAAAGAGTTTATGGACTTGTGTTTATACTTATACTCAGATTTATATTGCTGATTTATCTCCTTTGCTGTCAGAGAGCGCTGACTCACATGCTACTGGTTTGCTTGTGATACATTGCATACCTACCAACCTATGTTTAGAAATCTTACTACCAGAATTGCCATTAGTTATAATAAAACATTATGGTTTAATGTGGCTTTGCCAAAATAAGTCCCCCAAGCAGACATACCTGTAAAACGAGACTGTGATTGTGACTATTAGAAATATTTCTTTAAAGTCCAAATGGAAACTGATGCTTCCAGTAAATTTCCTTGGTTCCCCACAGCTCACTGTCACCTCACACTGACCCTCACATTATTACTTGAATACAGCAGTGATGTGCAGGTCAGTAGAAGGGACTGGTAAGAGCTGCAATGGACTCGGAATATTGGCATTCCAAAAAGCCAATGGCTGAGGAAGTGTGGGGTATAAAGTTTTCAAAATTACAGAACAAGTCCAGCTAAATGTTACTTGGTACTACTAGCTATTTCATGAACCGGATAAATGAAAGCCTTCACAGACATCAAAAATACAAAATTTTCTGTGATATATAAAAGTATCTAATGGATATAATGAGAAATTACAATTCCAAATAAAGATGGCATAGTGGATGAAAGCATCAGATGTTTTAACTGATAGTAGCTTTTTTACTAGTAACCTTAACTAAATATTTCATTTCACCACTGGTCAGACTGGATATTCCTTCTAACACCTTTTTTCTTAGTTACACCTATTAATTACATGTTCACTTATATTTCTTTGATTCCTTGCATTAGCAGTTCTCTGTGGATAATATCACTGCATCTCAAATAAGGTTTGGACTCTGTAATTCCAAAATATAATTATATAAGAATGTAAAGTGGTTTTGTACATGTTTGCATATGGTCAGATTAAAAAAAAAATATTTCTCTGTTTTCTAACTGGTTGATATGAAATATTGTATATAGTATTCTATCCAGCTAGCAGTTAGATCTCTCCTCTTCACATCATTATTATAATGATTGTGAGGAAAAAAGTTGCTTACAAAATTCAAACCAAGATGGTTCAGTTCAAGGTATCTATCAAACATACATGGATGAATATAACCTATAGTGCTCTATGAACCCTTTGTCATGTACTAAATGTTTATTTGTAAAACAAAGACAGTATATAGATAGTGAAAAAGAAAACGTAGAAACTTAGAAAACATGAAACCATAATTGATTTAAAAACTTTACTGTATATATTTCCGTTATATATAGACATAATCTTACATAATAATAAAGACATAGACATAATAATACCCTTCAGCTTTATGGTACTATAATCTCAAATAATCAGATAAAGTAACCCTGACTATTTTAATGCCAATTGCATCTGTATATCAAATACAAACTCTCAAACAAACATAAAAAAATAAATAAATACAGCGCATGTGCGAATGTCAAATCTCTCTGACATAAAGTAAACCCTACATTTATCACAAATAACCCCCATAGTGTGATATGCAATAATATAAGGACAATAATGCAGTGCTGGATTGTCTAAAAATTTCCTCCACCCAGTTTTTGATTTACTTTGAGCACTCTGGAGAAGGTTTTCATCCAGGATATCCCTGTACTTGGCCGCATTCATCTTTCCCTTGCAACCAGTCGTCCTGTCCCTGCAGCTGAAAAACACCCCCACAGCATGATACTGCCACCACCATGCTTCACCGTTGGGACTGTATTGGATAGGTGATGAGCAGTGCTTGGTTTTCTCCACACATACCGCTTAAAATTAAGGCCAAAAAGTCCTATCTTGGTCTCATCAGACCAGAGAATCTTATTTCTCACCATCTTGGAGTCCTTGGAAGTGTTTTTTAGCAAACTCCATGCGGGCTTTCATGTGTCTTGCACTGTGTAGAGGCTTCCGTTGGGCCACTCTGCCATAAAGCCCCGACTGGTGGAGGGCTGCAGTGATGGTTGACTTTCTACAATTTTCTCCCATCTCCCGACTGCATCTCTGGAGCTTAGCCACAGTAATCTTTGGGTTTTTCCTTTACCTCTCTCACCAAGGCTCTTCTCCCCCGATAGCTCAGTTTGGCCGGAGGGCCAGCTCGAGGAAGGGTTCTTCCATTTAAGGATTATGGAGGCCACTGTACTCTTAGGAACCTTAAGTGCAACAAAAATTTTTTGTAACCTTGGCCAGATCTGTGCCTTGCCACAATTCTGTCTCTGAGATCTTCAGGCAGTTCCTTTGCCTTCATGATTCTCATTTGCTCTAACATGCACTGTCAGCTGTAAGGTCTTATATAAACAGTTGTGTGGCTTTCCTAATTAAGTCCAATCTGTATAATCAAACACAGCTGGACTCAAATGAAGGTGTAGAACCATCTTAAGTAAGATCAGAAGAAATGGACAGCACCTGAGTTAAATATATGAAAGTATCACAGTAAAGGGTCTGAATACTTAGGACCATGTGATATTTCAGTTTTTCTTTTTTAATAAATCTGCAAAAATGTCAACAATTCTGTGTTTTTCTGTCAATATGGGGTGCTGTGTGTACATTAATGAGGAAAAAATGAACTTAAATGATTTTAGCAAATGGCTGCAATATAACAAAGAGTGAAAAATTTAAGGGGGTCTGAATACTTTCAGTCCCCACTGTATATATGAAATTTCCCCAACATAAAGTGAAATATTACAAACATCCAAATAACATTCCACAATCAAATAAATTAAAATGATAGAAATAATAAAGTCCAATAGTGAATCATCCAAATTTTTTCCTCAACACATTCCAAAATATCACCAGACGTGCTCCCTGCACCTCAGATAGGGTATGCTGTTACTGACAAGACATGCCTATCCTACAACAGATAAGGCTAGCACAGCTTGTATGTTCACAGAAAGCAGGTGTTCATATCTTGTTCCATCTGTGGAGAACAGAAGATGAAATGAGATATGAACACTAGCTTTCTGTGAACATATGAGCTGTGCTTGCCTTATCTGTTGAAATCTCAACAGAGCGAGGGAACTTTTCCTCTTAGACAATTGTCACAAACAACTGTCTCTAGTGAAAGATTTAAAGGAGTTGTAAACCTTCATGTTTTTTCACCTTAATACTTCCTATGCAATCTCCTTCTCACACACGATCGCTGTGTGAGGAGGAGAACCCGGTAACATCTTGTTACCTCGGTTTGTCGACATTCTGTGACCGGCTGTGATTGGACACAGCTGGTCACGTGGTAAAGAGACAGTTTCATTGGCTCTTTACTGCGATCGGGGTTGGGTTGTGTCAGGGTGACAAGCCTCTTCCCCGATCGCCACTCTGCGTGCGCCCTAGGGCCGTGTACGAGTGCCGTACATGTGGACAGTACATGTGACTGGCTGTGATTGGACTCAGCCGGTCACATGGTAAAGAGCCATTTTTTATTGGCTCTTTACATGGATCTGGGATGGGCTGTGTCCAAAGGGACACCCCTCATCCCCAATCGCCACGCTGCGGACCCCTGGGGCCCATGCGAGAGGCAAGAAGCCGAGGACATCATATGACGCCCACGCAGGATGGGAGATCCCATCTGCGGACATCATATGACTATGGCCTGGTATTGAAGTGGTTCATAAAACATTTCTAACCCTTTTGTAAACCATTCAAAACAAACAAAAAAATGTTTTGGCTATGCATACAATTTAAGCTATTAACTACTTGACCTCCAGAAGATTTACTCTCCTACATGACCAGGCCATTTTTTGCGATATGGCACTACGTTACTTTAACTGACAATTGCGCAGTTGTGCGACACTGTACCCTAATAAAATTATAGTGGGACTGTGGTGGACAATCAGACACTAACTAACACTTTTGACACTTTTCGGGAGCCACAGTGATCTGTACTAAAAATATACATTCTCACTCTACTAATGACACTGGCAGGGAAGGGGTTAAACATCTAGGGCGATCAAAGAGTTAACTGTGTGCCTAGCCAGTGTTTGTGTTTACTATGTGTGCTGCTTTTTCCTACTTTGAAAGAACACAGCATCCATCCCTTCCCCCCTGTCAGAACCGCGATCAGTCTTGTTTACATAGGCAGGTGCTCGTTCTGTGTAGTTTACCCACAAGCAAAAAGAAGGAACAATGGTTGATTAACAACTTAAGGACTGGAAGATTTTCCCCCTTAATGACCAGGCCCTTTTTTGCAATGCGGCACTGTGTTGCTTTAACTGTCAATTGTGCGGTCTTGCGACGCTGTACCCAGACAAAATTGATGTCCTTTTTTTCCCACAAATAGAGCTTTTTTTGGTGGTATTTGATCACCTTTGTGGTTTTTATTTTTTGTGCTATAAACAAAAAAAGAGACAATTTTGAAAAAAAAACAATATTTTTTTACTTTTTGCTATAATAAATATCCAAAAAAAAGAAAAGTCTTCATCAGTTTAGGCCAATATGTATTCTTCTACATATTTTTGGTAAAAAAAACCCGCAATAAGTGTAAATTGATTGAAGTTATAGCGTCTACAAAATAGGGAATAGATTTATGGCATTGTTTTTTTTTTTTTGTTACTAGTAATGGCGGTGATCAGCGATTTTTAGCGGAACTGCAACATTGTGGCGGACAGATCAGACACTTTTGACACTTTTTTGGGACCATTGACATTTATTCAGTGATTAGTGCTATAAAATGCACTTATTACTGTATAAATGTCACTGGCAGGGAAGGGGCTAACACTAGGGGCGATCACGGGGTTAAATGTGATCCCTGGGAGATGTTTCTAACTGTGGGGGCAATGTAATGACTGGAGGAGGAGGAGAGAGATCGCTGTTCCTAATCACTAGGAACAGACAATCACTCTCTACTCCCCTGACAGAATGGGGATCTGTTTGTTTACATTGACAGATCCCCATTCTGCCTCTCTGTGGAGCGATCGCAGGTGGCTGGCGAACATCGTGGCCACCGGCCATCTGCATCAGCTCCCCCGCCATGCAGCAAGCGCACACGCCTGCTATTGCTGTTTAAAGGGCTGACGTACAGCTATGGTGATTTGCGGGAACGACCTGACCTCCCGCAGTATAATGACGGCGGCTGGTCAGCAAGCGGTTAAAGCACAGATTTTTGGAAGTCTGGTAAGGAGTTTGGAGTGTCTGAGCTGAGGTTATTCACTTGATGAAATTTTTCTATAGGTATTAATAGGAAATGCACAGCTAATATATTATAGAGGTGAGATGCTTTCTACCTGAATATAATTTTTGGAGAACAACATACTGGTATTTTTATTTTTGGAAAAAATGGATCTTTTCTCATCATATGTGGATGTAGATCTTTATGCGAGGCAGCTATTGAAGCACAGATACAAGGAGGCACGGAGTTGAGAAGAATCTTATAGCTGTTGAATGGACAGACACCAAGTATATGAAGGGTAAGGGTATGTAAAGAAGAACACTAGCGAGCAAATACAAATATGGTTATTTATTGACACAAAATTTTATTGATAATGTGAGCACATAGGATAGGATTTGAGGCATGGTGGATTGAGCATGCTACACTATATTACATTTCATTTTTTAAGATCACTGTAAAGGAAGATTGGATTCAGAGGAAGGATAAAGAGAGGACTATCAGGAAGAAGTTGATGGACATATGATGCCTGATCTTTGGTTATACAGAGACATTATTGAACTTGTTATCTTGGAGTTTGAGAGCGCTGGTCACTTTTATTATTGAAATCTCTTTCTATAAGAGGAACAGATTGATTTCAGCTGCTAAGGGAAGCAACATTGATTATTATTATTATACAAGATTTATATAGTGCCAACAGTTTGCGCAGCGCTTTACAACATGAGGGAAGACAGTACACTTACAATACAAATCAATACAGGAGGGATCAGAGGGCCCTGCTCGTTAGAGCTTACAATCTAGAAGGGAGGGTCAAGTGGAACAAGAGGTAATAACTGTGGGGGGTGAGCTGATGGAGAAAATGAAAATACAATTGTTAGGTGTGGGTAGGGTAGGCTTCTCTGAAGAGAAGGATTTTCAGGTATCGTCTAAAAACTAATAGGGTAGGAGATAAGTGGATAGAATTGGGTAAAGCATTCCATAGGATTGGAGAGGCTTTGGAAAAGTCCTGGAGGCGAGCATGGGAGGAGGTGACGAGGTTGCAGTAGTCGAGGCGAGAGATGACCAGCGAGTGAATTAAGAGCTTTGTTGTGTCATTCGTTAGAAAGGTGAGTATTTTGGAGATGTTGCAGAGGTTGAGGTGGCAAGATTTGGACAGTGATTGGACGTGGTGCTTAACCGCTTCCCGACCAGCCGCCGCAGTTTTACTGTGGCAGAATGGCACAAGCAGGCGAATCGCCGACATGTTACGTCATGCGAGCGGCCGCCGAGGACCTGCACAATCGGATTCGATCCAGAACCAATCAATCCCCAGGCCAATGAAATCTGGCCTGGACCTGGTGATCGCTCCTGGCGAATGAGATCCTTCCCCTGCATGTGTAAGTGTAAACAAAGCAGGGAAAGTGGTGTCATCTCTCCTCATGTAGGTCTTTTCGTTCCAGACCAGGGAGAGAAGACATTCCAGAGTAAATTGCACCAACACTACACTGACATTAGTCCATGTAGGTACACCTGCCACCCCCTGATCATCCCCCCCCCCAGTTAACCCCTTCACCCCCTGTCACTGTGTCACCCAGTGCAGTGTTCAGATTTTTTTTTTATCACTGTACTGGTGTCATTAGTGACACTAATCAGTGTTAAGGTACTTAGTGTAGGCCCAGATAGGTCTAGGGACCCCCCTAACCACCCCTAGTAAAGGTTTAACCCCTTGATGACCCCCTGTCACCAGTGATTACTGTATAAGTGTCACGGGTGACGCTCATTAGCTAGATTTTTTTTATAGCGTCAGGGCACCTGCCGTATATTACCCAATAAAGGTTTAACCTGATGATCACCTGGCAGGTGACATCAGGTTTTAGCGTCAGTCAGGGACTGCGTCGCCCCAGGCAGATTAGTGCCAGTAGTGCTAACACCCACGCATGCACTATACACCTCCCTTAGTAGTATAGTGTCTGAACAGATCAATATTTGATCAGAACTATATTAGCGTCCCCAGCAGTTTAGGGTTCCCAAAAATGCAGTGTTAGCGGGATCATCCCAGATACCTGCTAGCACTTGCATTTAGCCCCTCTGCCCAGCCCAGCCCACCCAAGTGCAGTATCAATCTATCACTGTCACTTACAAAAACACAACACACATAACTGCAGTGTTCGCAGAGTCAGGCCTGATCCCTGCAAACACTAACAGTTTTTTTATTAGCATTTGAATCAGTCACTGACTAGGTGCTTTTTTTCCTGTGAGTCTCACTACTGTACCAGTAAATTTAGAGACCAAAATGTCAGATCGAAGGTACAGTAGTGAGGAGGCCTACACGTTTCTGAGCATGACAGATGGTGAAGAGGAAGTAACTCATCTGTCAGATTCAGGCTCAGAATACGAACCAGTAGACAGCAGCGGCACCCTGACGGATAGCTCTGATGACGGAGTTGTGGTCCCTGCCAAGGTCAGGCATACCAGACCCCATTCTTCTGCTGTCGTTGAGGTGCAAGAACTGCAGGGATCTCATATGGAGCAGAGAGCCAGTAATAGTGCCGCTCATCCTTCTGGTGAACTGGAAAGCACCAGCAGCCTAGTACATGCTGGTTGTACATCCAGCACTGCAGTATCACGTGGTGACGTGGCGAGTCCCATAAGTGCAGTTCAAGCTGGTGAGGTGGCTAGCGCGAGTAGAGTCCCGCAGCCACCAAGAAGGCAAAGACAGGCCCTTTGAGCCCATAGTGCCCTTCCTGCGACATTTGCCAATCCTAATTGGGAGCCCAACACTTCTGCAGCACCCATACTTCCCCCATTCTTTGGCCAACCCGGAATTCTGGTGGAAACAGTTGATTTTACATCACTTGATTTTTATTCGCTGTTTTTCATGGAAAGATCTCTATAGATCTATTGTGGACCAAAGCAATTTATATGCTGGTCAATTCATCGCCGCTAATCCCCAGCTGACCCTTGCCAGAGAATGCAAAACCAATTACAGTTTCTGAATTTGAGACCTTCCTGGGCCTATCCCTCCTCATGGGCATAACTAAAAAGAGAACCTTGCAGTCATATTGGTCCACTGACCCAGTTCACCATATGCCCGTATTCTGCCTCCTTGACCAGGACACGATGCGAGCAGATCTTGTGGTTCATGTACTTCAATGATAATGAACTCTGTCATCCTCGGGATGACCCTGAATTTGATTGGCTCTACAAAATTAGGCCCCTCGTAAACCACTTCGACCAACAGTTTGCAGCCTTGTTTACTCTCCATCAAGTTGTTTGCATTGATGAGTCCCTGATTAAGTTTTCTGGCCACTTGTCATTCAAACAGTATCTTCCCAGCAAGCGTGCCAGATATGGGTTCAAGATGTATAAGCTCCGTGACAGGGCCACAGGCTATACATATAGTTTTATGGTTTATGAGGGAAGAGATAGTTACGTAGAGCCGGAGAACTGCCCAGACTACATAGGGAATGCTGGTAAGATTGTGTGGTACTTGGTGTCACCCTTATTTGGAAATGGGTACCACTGTGGACAATTATTACACAAGCGTGCCACTTTTTAGTCACTTGTTTGATCACGGAATTGGCTCATGTGGCACCATGTGATCTAATCACCGGGGCTTACCCCAGCGGCTTGTAGATTTCCATTTTAGGCTGGGGAGAGAGCCTGCTTGAGATGTAATAATTTGCTCACTGTGAAGTGGAGGGATAATAAGAATGTTTATGTTCTGTCCTCCCTTCACGCAGACATGACGATCCAAATTCCTACAGGGACTGGTGTTATGGAGAAACCCCTCTGTGTCCACGAATATAACCTTAACATGGGAGGGGTGGACCTCAATGACCAGTTGCTGGCACCATACCTAATTGCCTGTAAGGCCAGACACCGGTACAAAAAAGTGTCTGTATACTTACACCTTGAAATAATAGATATCTGCTTACCAGATACCAATGACTCCTTTAACTAAAAAGAGAGTCATTAGCTTCCCTGAAGACGTTCACAACAAACGTACGTCGGAGCGGTACGTGGTCACGTGTCCTTTCCATCCTTGCCTACCAACATCCGGTTCCTCTGGTTGACTATGCGTACTGGGTGGAACACACGCTGAACATGATGTAATGCGATGGGTCTCTGACACCATTTACCCTGACATACGAGCAGTCCCAGTGCCAAGTAGGCACCTATCAATGTAAGCGGCCATTTGGCTATTTTTTATTGTCTTTTTTACATCTATTAAAACGATTTTACGCTATGGAGACTTTGTTTTGTTTCCTACATTTCCTATCCTGAATGAGTGGGACGGGAGGGATCTATGCCTAAAAGCACCACCCAGCCATCCAGCCTTCCATGTGAACAGGCACAATCCTGTAAAAGCGCTAGTGACTCTCTTTTTAGTTAAAGGAGTCATTGGTATCTGGTAAGCAGATATCTATTATTTCAAGGTGTATTTCTTCCTCTTTGGTGACGGAATCTTTCTATCATCAGTAAGAATTTGACACATCTATGAAGAGATCTGTTTTTGTTTTTGTTTGTATTTGAGTTTTTTATTAGTTTTCACAGGATTGGGACAATTAATCATCACTATTGCCAATATAATACCTTTGCACTAAAGTTTTTTTACTTTTTATTGTGAATGTCAATTGTATACACATTTTTTGCATATTGCATATAGCATAGCAATCTACTGCGGTTTAGACACTTGATGTTCGTGTTTTGTTTTTTGACTTCTTAAGTTTTTTTGAGGGGTACAATGTACCCCATACTCATTCACATAGGGTGGGGGGCCGGGATCTGGGGGCCCCCTTATTAAAGGGGGCTCCCAGATTCTGATAAGCCGCCCGCCCGCAGACCCCAACAACCAACGGCCAGGGTTGTCGGAAAGAGGCCCTTGTCCTCATCAACATGGGGACAAGGTGCATTGGGGTGGGGGGCTACAGGGTGCCCCCCTCACCCAAAGCACCCACCCCCATGTTGAGGGCATGTGGCCTGGTATGGCTCAGGAAGGGGGGCGCTCGCTCGTCCCCACCCCCTTTCCTGACTGGCCAGGCTGCGTGCTTGGATAAGGGTCCGGTATGGATTTTGGGGGACCCCCATGCCTTTTTTTTTGTAGGGGGTTCCCCTTAAAATCCATACCAGACCTAAGGGCCTGGTGTGCCCCTGGAGGGGAACCCATGCCAGTTTTTTATTTAAAATTTGGCATGGAGTTCCCCCTCATGATTCATACCAAACACAGTGCCTGGCATTGGCGGGGATCCGACTCAGATCCCTGCACCAGTGTGAACCCAGCTCGCAAGGTGTCAATCTCACCGATAAAAACGGCGAGATTGATACAATATCAGACAATACAGAAGTTGACCAAAGGGTGGTGGTAAAGAGCTGAAAAACCACGTGATTTGGTGAAAGTTGGCTGAAAAAGTTCTGCCGTGTGTATGCAATGGCCAATGCCCTTTATACAAAAATCCACGGGAAAGTTTGTACAAAGTCCTATCGTGTTATGAGGCTTTACTATTATACTGGTATTGTTAACCATCTTTTGCTTAGCAGGTACGCCATTCAGCTGCAGCATGGGTTTATTTATTATGACAGCAACAGCGTTTGCTCCCACGATACATACAGTGGGGACGGAAAGTATTCAGACCTCCTTACATTTTTCACTCTTTGTTATATTGCAGCCATTTGCTAAAATCATTTAAGTTCATTTTTTTTCCTCATGTACACACAGTACCCCATATTGACAGAAAAACACAGAATTGTTGACATTTTTGCAGATTTATTAAAAAAGAAAAACTGAAATATCACATGGTCCTAAGTATTCAGACCCTTTGCTGTGACACTCATAGATTTAACTCAGGTGCTGTCCATTTCTTCTGATCATCCTTGAGATGGTTTTACACCTTTATTTGAGTCCAGCTGTGTTTGATTATACTGATTGGACTTGATTAAGAAAGCCTATAAGACCTTACAGCTCAAAGTGCATGTCAGAGCAAATGAGAATCATGAGGTCAAAGGAACTGCCTGAAGAGCTCAGAGACAGAATTGTGGCAAGGCACAGATCTGGCCAAGGTTACAAAAAAATTTCTGCTGCACTTAAGGTTCCTAAGAGCACAGTGGCCTCCATAATCCTTAAATGGAAGACGTTTGGGACGACCGGAACCCTTCCTAGAGCTGGCCGTCCAGCCAAGCTGAGCTATCGGGGGAGAAGAGCCTTGGTGAGAGGGGTAAAGAAAAAGTCAACTATCACTGCAGCCCTCCACCAGTCGGGGCTTTATGGCAGAGTGGCTCAATGGAAGCCTCTCCTCAGAGCAAGACACATGAAAGCCCGCATGGAGTTTACTAAAAAACACCTGAAGGACTCCAAGATGGTGAGAAATAAGATTCTCTGGTCTGATGAGACCAAGATAGAACTTTTTGGCCTTAATTCTAAGCGGTATGTGTGGAGAAAACCAGGCACTGCTCATCACCTGTCCAATACAGTCCCAACAGTGAAGCATGGTGGTGGCAACATCATGCTGTGGGGGTGTTTTTCAGCTACAGGGACAGGACGACTGGTTGCAATTGAGGGAAAGATGAATGCGTCCAAGTACAGGGATATCCTGGACAAAAACCTTCTCCAGAGTGCTCAGGACCTCAGACTGGGCCAAAGGTTTACCTTCCAACAAGACAATGACCCTAAGCACACAGCTAAAATAACGAAGGAGTTACTTCACAACAACTCCGTGACTGTTCTTGAATGACCCAGACAGAGCCCTGACTTAAACACAATTGAACATCTCTGGAGAGACCTAAAAATGGCTGTCCACCAACATTTGCCACCCAACCTGACAGAACTGGAGAGGATCTGCAAGGAGGAATGGCAGAGGATCCCCAAATCCAGGTGTGAAAAACTTGTTGCATCTTTCCAAAAAGACTCATGGCTGTATTAGTTCAAAAGGGTGCTTCTACTAATTACTGAGTAAAGGGTCTGAATACTTAGGACCATGTGATATTTCAGTTTTTCTTTTTTAATAAATCTGCAAAAATGTCAACAATTCTGTGTTTTTCTGTCAATATTAGGTGCTGTGTGTACATTAATGAGGAAAAAAATGAACTTAAATGATTTTAACAAATGGCTGCAATATAACAAAGAGTGAAAAATTTAAGGGGGTCTGAATACTTTCCGTCCCCATTATGTATATATATATATATATATATATATATATATATATATATATATATATATATTGTATACACAGTGTAGTATATATATATATATATATATATATATATATATATATACTGTATACATAGTGTAGTCCGTGTAGTGTAGACTATGTATATCCAGTGCAGGCAGTGTATTAAAAAAAAAAAAAAATATATATATATATATATATATATATATATATATATATACATGCACCTCCCCTCCTGAACCATACCAGGTCGCTTGCCCTCAACATGGGTAGGGTGCTTTGGATCCCCCCCAAAGCACCTTGTCCCCATGTTGATGGGGACAAGGGCCTCTTTCGCACAACCCTTGTTCAGTGGTTGTGGGGGTCTGCGGGCAGGGGGCTTATTAGAATCTGGAAGTACCCTTTAACAAGGGGGGCCCCCAGATTCCGTCCCCCATGTGAATGGGTAGGGGTACATTGTACCCCTATCCATTCACCAAAAAAATGTCAAAAAGTAAAAACCAGAAAAGACAGTTTTTGACAATTTCTTTATTAAAAAAGAAGAAAAAAAAAGTGTCCCACGATGTCCATCCATCTTCTATCACGCCACCCGACGGACCCAAAAAATAGAAAGAAAAAAAGCTTTGATGGGAGGCATCCCACCGACTGCTGTTGTTTCACAGTGACAGCTGTTATAAAGGCAAGGGTGGGGCCACCCAGTGACGTTACATAGCGACCCTGCCCCTCCTGACATCATGTGCCATCAGAGGATGGCGGGATCATTCAGTTGCGTCAGCGGGTGGCCCTGCTCTCGCCTTTATGTCAAAGCCAAGAGACAGTAGTCGCCGGGAGGCCTCCCATGGAGGCGCAGTTTTTGCTTTTTTTTTCTATTTTTCGGGTCCTTCGGGAGGCGTGATTGGTGGTGAACATCTCGGGACACTTTTTTTTCTTTTCTTTTTTTATTGCCAAAAACCCAAAGGGCCTGGTAAGGACTTGGAGGGGACTTACGCCATTTTTTCCCCTTGATTTTTGTCTATAATACCGGGAGTCGGCAATACATTACAGCCGCGAGCAAGTTTAAATGACATTTTTTCCTTTAGAAATGTAATTTTGCTGCGGGACTGTAAAACACATCAGACAGATGCACCATTTTACAGGCAGACCAAGGGGACCCCCAGGCACGATATTTAAAGGAATATTTCATTTTTATTGTTTCACTTTAAGCATTCTTAAAATCACAGCTCCTGAAAAAACGGTTGTTTTAAAAACTTTATTGTGCATCGATACATATCCCCTGGGGCAGTAACCGGGTCCTCATACACTTTTTTATGGCAATAACTTGCATATAAGCCTTTATAATGAGCACTTTTTTTATTTTTCATGTTGGTGTCCCATAGATTTTAATAGGGTTCACACATTCACACAAATTTTTTGCCTGTTTGCATGTTCTGGTGCGAACCGAAACGGGGGATGTTCCACCCATCCCTAGAAGAAAGCTGAATGGAGGTAGCCTGAAAGGAAATAGAGGATCTCCTAACCAGGCCAACAGTAGATGAAACACAAGTTCACTTCTCAGGACACCAATGTACGGAGCTAACTTGTGTTTCATCTGCTGATAGGACCACTGTTGGCCCAGTTAGAATGGATGTTTTTACCTTAACGGCATCAAACTAGATTGGGTCTATGTAGATATGGTGTTTTACTATTTATTACCATTACATTTATAAACATACTGCATGCTGCCAATTTCACCACAGTCCTGAGGAAATGGGAGCATGCAAAACGTGTTGAGCATTCTGTAATGATTTGTTGATTATACAGTATAGGTTGAATTTGTGATGTACACCATACTTATCTCATTTTTAAACTAGTGAAATGTCTTGTATTAATAAATCTGGTATTTTTGCAAATTTGTTTTGTTAATATGTGCTTAGGTGCTGTGTTCTAAAGTCCTATGCAGAATTATCAAAATGTCAGTTTTGGACTAGTTAGGTCACTTTCACACAGATGTTTAGTCTAGATCTGTCAGTTTTTCAGATGGATCCAGACTGAATCACAATGTATGTCTATGAGGGGGCAGATGTAAACAGATGATCATCCGTTTACAACTGTCTACATCCATGTCCGTTCAGTAAAAAAACATTTTATTTACCAGCCAACATCCAGATCCATTGAAACGGAATGGGACGGGTGTAAACGGATGTAAACTGAATCCTGTTTTGCTTTAAAAAAAAATGTGACTAAACGGATGTCTATGTGAAAGGGGTCTAAGATGTCTTTTTTTAATAAACATCTTCAGTAAAAAAAAATCAGATGTTTCAGGTACCTCTGTATGACTTTATCAAACAAAGGCTTTAATAATAGTTGAGAAATTGTTGTTTTTATTTTCACATTAAACTACTTTCTCATGCCTAATGTCACTCAAAGTACATAGCCAATGCAATTGCATTTTGAGACCAAATACTTGAAATGTTGATTTAAAATACAAACAAAAATGTCTATTTAGAAAATCTATATACTTTTATTGCTCAATTCTTTACACAAATAATGAAGCAGCAGATTCAATCATTATTAAAGTTATTTTCATTATCTGACTCAATTTGAGAAGACTTTGAAGTTGATGGCCAATTTAATCTTCAAAGAATTCACTTTTTAGATGGTGTGATATTTCTTTGCATACTTCCATTACATTATTCATATCATAACTATACCTCTAGCTACCAACAAACTACCATATTAGCTTTTTATATCAAATAGTTTCCACTGAATTTGTTTGCTTTTGAAGGTTTGTATTTTGAAGAACTTTTGTAGACCCAGCAGTAAAATTCATATGCCGTTTAAATCAATAAAGATAATGCAAACATCACAGAACTGCATTAATACTTTTATTAATGAAGTACCTTTTGCTTTCCAGCAATAAAAAAGCTTTTTCACCCGAGTGCAGGTCTAACACCTAGCAGCCACATGCTGTTACTGGCAACCATAGCAATCTGATTATTTTTCATCATCAAAAACTGCAAAGTTTATTGTTTTTAAAATAAGCAGTCCTTGCCTGGTAGACTTAAAAGGGTTAACGTCCAGGGAGCTTAGACTGTATAGGTATTAATTGACAAATGCAGTTGCCTAATATATAATTTAAAACTATTGCAAACTATAAGGAATTACCATTTGTGCCTGGCAGCTTCTAGCCCAGTGCCTTCTTCCTCTGCAAGGTGCCCTTTTATCTGTTTTAGTATCTATTGCATTATATGTTAGCTTGTGGGTGCAATTCATACCTGTTAAGCAGCCCATAGATGATTTGATTTTCTTTCCTTCCTCCATGAGTGGAAGGAAAGAAAATTGCTCAATTCCTCCATAAACACAGTCAGTGTCGATAAGGATTTGCCTTCTGCAATGCTATTGTGTTCTGATGGCGCGGGTGGCATGGGAAGCCTTCCTGGCCTGCAGAACAAAATGATTACTGCTGGCAGCTATAGCTTCCAGCAGTAAATTAATGTAAACAATCCAACAGGCTGGTTGTTCATAAGGCGATCGAGTTGGTCGCCTGGCCCATACATTAATCAAATCTGGGCCAGTTCCTGCTAAAAAAGCTGAATTTCGATCCATATATGGTCGGCTTTTCATAATTTGCTCTAGTGGCTGACCTTTGCTTGCGTGAACTTGTTTAAACACTATTTGGTTTGACTCTTAACACAAATTTTAACATGACCCCTGGCTCATTTTCTTACCGTGTGTATGTTTTTGTCCATTCAATTGCAACATCTGTGCTCCAGTAGTCTCATATTTTCCTGACCTCTGCCATTTTGAAGATTATTTACCTTATATAAATATATACCCTACAGTATTTTCTGTGCTTTTTGGTTGGTGACAGCACAGTGAAGCCTTTCTAAAACAGAAGGTATTTACATATCTCATTCCAATACATACGCCAAAAATAAGAGGATTATTTGTGATGGAAAGACACATGTGACATGTGTTTGTCAAGTTAATATAATGAGACATGTGTTTGTTAAGTTAATATATACCCTACAGTATGTCTATTAATCAATTCAATCAATGCCCATGCACCAAAAAAACTAGGGACAACGCCTAAAAATGTTAGGACTTTATTAGAATTAATTTGTTTGATGTATGTTTTATCACTTATAGGAAGAGGTGAAGTTGAGAGATTTCTCTCTTCACCTGAATTTTCCATCAAGCTCTTCTCCCAATAGTGGCTCTTTCTGTATAGCAGCTAGGTGTTGGTGGGAGGTGGCTAGCTTAGAAATGTATATCCAAAAGAAAAAATCACTGTTTGTGGCGCCTCACAATCTTAATAAGACCCCATTCCCGCACAGATGATGATGAATTCATGTCTGGGTGGGAAAACCCCCAGAGAACACACTCAGGATGATGCAGTATCTATTAGATCATGAAAATATCCAATTTGAGCTGCTGAAAAAATAGCTTAAGGAGGAACAGAATAACATTCTGCAATTCAAAGAGCATCCTGATTTCAAAGCATTGGAATATGACTCAGAAACATCTAGAGAGTCAGATAATTCCAAGATAGGTGAACCAGAACAAAGATATAGTGGATAGTAGTGAATCTAGAAAGGAATCTGGATGCATAAGAGGTAGAGCTCGGGGAAGGAGAGGCAAATCAGGGAACACCCCAAGAGGTAGAGCTACAGTGCCTTAAAAAAGTATTCATACCCCTTGAAATTTTTCACATTTTGTCATGTTACAACCAAAAATGTAAATGTATTTTTGTAATGGAAATTTTTAAGTTCTGTATAAAGTTGTATTCTATTTTGTATGTATTGCACTCTGCCCTCACTGTGCACACAGCACTAATAATGTTTTCAGTACATGTTTACATTCTCTCGAGTCCTGAATAGAATTAGCCTGCCTATGTAATGCCCCTTGTTACTATAAACGTACAATTGTAATATTAATGTGATACCTACGTAATCATGTGTATAAAAACCTTCAATTGCGTCATAATAAAGCAGAACAGTTATTTGGAAAGATGCCGAGCGTATCTTCTGTGTCTGTTCCCTACTGCAGAAGTTATTAATAATTTGGAACCACTAATCAATATGAGGATAGGAGTTGCCTATCATCAAAATGTCCAACTCAGGTGGCGAACTTTGCTTAGGAGGGGCTTTGCAGGTGACCCTGAGAATCCAAAACAAGGAGCTTGAGACGATCCTGGAATTTCTGATAATCAGCCGGCTGAGGTAAGCCTTTTACTTACATTCGAGTTATCAGACTTACTTGATCGGTAAGGCATTTTCAGGACAAAGAGTACCTATTTTATTCCCCTTAATCGAACTGTATTGATTGGTGGTTATATGCTATGTTGTCACTGTCTACTGTCCATCGGAGTGTTATAGATAAGAAAGGGAAGAATAGTGCTGTTCACCGGTATATGTAGTGCACATCTGCTAGATAAAGTAGTTTAGAGGCAAGAGGGTATAGGCACACGTAGAGAAGACTGGCCAGTCATTATGGGCATTAAATTAAGTAAGGGAATGAAGGGTAACAGACCCTCAAAAATGCCCAGCGCAAGAGGAGCTCTATATATGAACCGAAGGTGCGGTTTCGCCTATACTGAGCCCCTAGATTAATGGTTAAAGTGGACAGGGATCCACATTGGGTAACTGGGTTACCAAAGTCCACGGGGACTAAGAATCATGCAGAGTAAACGGCTAGAGAAACAGCTATCTATGTGAGCAGGATGGATCAAGGGTGACAAATAACACTAGACAGAAAGGGACATTTTGATGTTAAGTTGTGGGATGAATTTGGGGTCAGTCACTACAACTAGTAAAGTCATAACAGAGAAATAGAGAGTTAAAACAAAATACTTTATATGTTGTCAGAGAGGGAAGATGGGATTAACACTATTGCTGCCCGTCTGATCATAGAAGGTACAGTATGTAAAGAATGGTATTACAATACATTGGATGCAAAGGATATTAGAACAAAATAAGGAAAGCAGAAGTTAAGCAAGGAAATATTAAAAGAGTTTTGTACAAATGGGAAAAATATAAGCAATTTTAGAGAGATATTGGTGTATGTGTGTGAATGCTGGAACCTTTAGTTCTATCTCTTGTGTGTGTCATGTATGCAGATGTGACCCACTCCTTTGTGCTCTCATGAAAGAATGTAGCTGGGACGAGAGATCAGTGATAAGCTGGAAGGACACCATGCCAATTTCAGTTTTTTTAGACCAAACATTTATAACAAAATGTGCTGGGTTAAAGAATCTAATGATAAACAATGTGATCACAATTATTTTTTAATCTGTTTTCCAAACATGGTAAAATGAAGGTGATATATATATATATATATATTTATATATATATATATATATATATATATATATATATATATATATATATATATATATATACCTCTCTCTCTCTCTCTATATATATATCTATATATATATAGATCTATATATATCTATATATATATAGATCTATATATATAGATATATAGATCTATATATATAGATCTATATATCTATATATATATATCTATATATCTATAGATATATAGATATATATCTATATATCTATATATCTATATATCTATATATCTATCTCTCTCTATCTATCTATCTATCTATCTATCTATCTATATATATATATATATATATATATATATATATATATGGTCTATTGTTTTTCTATGCTATTCTTTTCTATTATTTTCTAATTTATTCCAATCTTTTTTATTTGGATGCAAATTAATTCTATACGAAATTCGAATTTTGGAAAATGGTTATTTAGAACTAAAATGAAATCAAATTCTAATAGAAAAGACTGGAATAGAAAAAACAATAGAACAGAATAGAAAATATATATATACATATATATAGATATATATATCTATATAGATATATATAGATAGATATATAGATATATATATCTATATATATATATATCTGTATATATATATAGATATAGATATAGAACATCTTCCGGAATTGGAATTTGGTACAGAATGAATTTGAATTTGAATAGAAAAGATTAGAATAGAATATATTATATTTTTTCCATTCTGTTCTATTGTTTTCCTATGCTATTCTTTTATATTATTTTCTATTCTATTCTAATCTTTTCTATTGGAATTAGATTTCATTCTATATGAAATTCGAATTTCGCAAAATGGTTATATATAGTTTACTTTTTCAAATTTGGTCAAATTTTTTCGAATGCGGTAGAATTTTTTCGAATTTGATAGTTTTTTTTCAAATACGGTAGAATTTTTCATATTTGATAGTTTTTTTTGGATGCAGTCAAATTTTTTTAAATTCGAATACGAAACTAAATGAATCCCGAAAACGAATGTGATGAATGCAACAAATTTAACTAAACGATTTTAGTTAACCACTTCAATACAGGGCACTTACAGTACCTGACCCGAGATTGTGTTTCCAGCGCGATCCCATCGTGCTGGTTCTCGGCGACCGGGTACTGTGCATGTCACGCTGGCTCACTCATCGGGAAAGGAAAACTGTTTTTTCCTTTCGCAATGAGTGACAGGCAGTGCTGACAGCTGCCTGGTATGAATCATGTGGAGGAATGCCGCACCAAATTTTAAATAAAAAAAAAAACAGGATGGGTTCCCCCCCCCAGGGGCATACCAGGCCCTTAGGTCTGGTATGGATTTTAAGGGGAACCCCTACGCCGATAAATAGGCATGGGGTCCCCCCAAACCCATACCAGACCCTTATCCGCAGACCCTTATCCGAGCACGCAGCCCGGTCGGTCAGGAAAGGGGGTGGGGACGAGCGAGTGCCCCCCCTCCTGAACTGTACCGGGCCGCATGCCCTCAACATGGGGGGGTGGGTGCTTTGGGGAAGGGAGTGCCCTGTGAGCCCCCCGTGAATCCAAAGCACCTTGTCCCCATGTTGATGAGGACAAGGGCCTCTTCCCGACAACCCTGGCCATTGGTTGTTGGGGTCTGTGGGTGGAGGGCTTATCAGAATCCGGGAGCCCCCTTTAATAAGGGGGCCCCCAGATCCCGGTCCCCCACCCTATGTGAATGAGTATGGGGTACATCGTACCCCTACCCATTCACCTGGGGGAAAAAGTGTCAATAAAAAAACACTACACTGGTTTTAAAAGTAATTTATTAGGCAGCTCTGGGGGTCTTCTTCTGATTTCGGGGGTCTTCCTCTGACTGCGGGGGTCTTCTTCTGACTTCGGGGTCTTCTTTTGACTTCTCCGTTCTCTCCTGCCTCTTCTCCCGGTGTCCGCTTCTTCTCTGCTCTCTCTGGCCTCTTCTCCCAGTGTCCGCTTCTTCTCCCGCTCTCTGGAATCTTCTCCCGGTGTCCGGTTCTTCTGCCGGGCTCCTCCGCTATCTTCTGCTGCTCTTTTGCTAGCGGTGGCCTGGTCTTCGCCGTCAGAGCCCAGAGAGAGCAGAGAAGTCGGAAGAAGACCCCCGAAGTCAGAAGAAGACCCCAAAGTTTGAAGAAGACCCCTGCAGTCAGAAGAAGACCTCTGAAGTCGGAAGAAGACCCCGGAGCTGCCTAATAAATTACTTTTAAAACCTGTGTAGTGTGTTTTTTTATTGACACTTTTCCCCCAGGTGAATGGGTAGGGGTACGATGTACCCCATACTCATTTACATAGGGTGGGGGGCCGGGATCTTGGGGGCCCCTTATTAAAGGGGGCTCCCAGATTCTGATAAGCCCTCCGCCCGTAGACCTCAACAACCAAAGGCCAGGGTTGTCGGGAAGAGGCCCTTGTCCTCATCAACATGGGGACAAGGTGCTTTGGGGTGGGGGGGCCCGCAGGTCACCCCCCCTTCCCCAAAGCACCCACCTCCTCTTCTCCTGGTGTTCGACCTCTTCTCCCGGTGTCCAGTTCTTCTGGCGGCTCCTCCACTATCTTCTGCCACTCTTTTGCTAGCGGTGGCCCGGAATTCTGCGTCGCCTTCTTCCCTCTTCTCTTCTTCCGATGTTGACACAACGCTCTCTCCCGCTGTAATGCTGTGTGAGGGGGAGTGGTCATGTCATCTGATGATCACACCCCCTTGTGACGTCACAGTCCCAGCATGCCCTGGGACTGTGACGTCTTAAGGGGGCGGGGTCACCGCCTATATAAGTCATTGCGGAGCACTCACACAGCATTACAGCGGGAGAGAGCGCCGTGTCAACATCGGAAGAAAAGAAGAGTGAAGAAGACAACATAGAAGAGCAGGCCACCGCTAGCAAAAGAGCGGCAGAAGATAGTGGAGGAGCCAGCAGAAGAACCGGACACTGGGAAAAGAGGCCAGAGAGAGTGGAGAAGAACCAGACACTGGGAGAAGACATTGGATAGAGCAGAGAAGAACCAGACAATGAGAGAAGAGGCCGGAGAAACCCCCGAAGTTAGAAGAAGACCCCGAAGTCGGAAGAAGACCCCGGAGCTGCCTAATAAATTACTTTAAAAACCTCTGTAGTGTGTTTTTTTATTGACACTTTTTTCCCTAGGTGAATGAGTAGGGGTATGATGTACCCCATACTCATTCACATAGGGTGGGGGGCCATGATCTGGGGGCCCCTTATTAAAGGAGGCTCCTAGATTCCAATAAACCCTCTGACAAGACCCCGACAACCAAAGGCCAGGGTTGTCGGGAAGAGGCCCTTGTCCTCATCAACATGGGGACAAGGTGCTTTGGGGTGGGGGGGCCCGCAGGTCACCCCCCCTTCCCCAAAGCACCCACCTCCTCTTCTCCTGGTGTTCGACCTCTTCTCCCGGTGTCCAGTTCTTCTGGCGGCTCCTCCACTATCTTCTGCCACTCTTTTGCTAGCGGTGGCCCGGAATTCTGCGTCGCCTTCTTCCCTCTTCTCTTCTTCCGATGTTGACACGACGCTCTCTCCCGCTGTAATGCTGTGTGAGGGGGAGTGGTCATGTCATTCGATGATCACACCCCCTTGTGACGTCACAGTCCCAGCATGCCCTGGGACTGTGACGTCTTAAGGGGGTGGGGTCACCGCCTATATAAGTCATTGCGGAGCACTCACACAGCATTACAGCGGGAGAGAGCGCCGTGTCAACATCGGAAGAAAAGAAGAGTGAAGAAGACAACATAGAAGAGCAGGCCACCGCTAGCAAAAGAGCGGCAGAAGATAGTGGAGGAGCCAGCAGAAGAACCGGACACTGGGAAAAGAGGCCAGAGAGAGTGGAGAAGAACCAGACACTGGGAGAAGACATTGGATAGAGCAGAGAAGAACCAGACAATGAGAGAAGAGGCCGGAGAAACCCCCGAAGTTGGAAGAAGACCCCGAAGTCAGAAGAAGACCCCGGAGCTGCCTAATAAATTACTTTAAAAACCTCTGTAGTGTGTTTTTTTTATTGACACTTTTTTCCCTAGGTGAATGGGTAGGGGTATGATGTACCCCATACTCATTCACATAGGGTGGGGGGCCATGATCTGGGGGCCCCTTATTAAAGGAGGCTCCTAGATTCCAATAAACCCTCTGACAAGACCCCGACAACCAAAGGCCAGGGTTACCGGGAAGAGGCCCTTGTCCTCATCAACATGGGGACAAGGTGCTTTGGGGTTGGGGGCCCGCAGGGCGCCCCCCTTCTCCAAAGCGCCCACCTCCCGTGTTGAGGGCATGCGGTCTGCTACGGTTCAGGAGGGGGGCGCTCACTCATCCCCTCCCCCTTTCCTGACCGGCCAGGCTGCGTGCTCGGATAAGGGTCTGATATGGATTTTGAGGGGGACCCCCACACCGATTTTTCAGTGTATGGGGTTCCCCTTAAAACCCATACCAGACCTAAGGGCCTGGTATGCCCCTGGGGGGAACCCACGCCGGTTTTTTAATTTAAAATTTGGCGCGGCGTTCCCCCTCATGATTCATACCAGACAGCTGTCAGCACTGCCTGTCACTCATCGTGAAAGGAAAAAACAGTTTTCCTTTCCCGATGAGTGAGCCAGCTTGGCGCTGGCTCCCGCGACAGGGCTCGCAGGTGTCAAATCTCGACGTTAATATTGACACAATATCGTGGTAACCTACTGTATACACCTTCCTGCCCAGACCAATTTTCTGCTTTCAGTGCTGTTGCATTTTGAATGACAATTGCGCGGTCATCCATCACTGTACCCAAACTAAATTTTTATCTTTTTGTTCCCACAAATAGAGCTTTCTTTTGGTGGTATTTGATCACCTCTGAGGTTTTTATTTTTTGGTAAATACATTTTTAAAAAAAGGCCAAAAATTTTGAAAAAATAAAAGTTTTGCTTTTGTTTCTGTTATAAAATTTTGTAAATAAGTAAGTTTTCCCTTTCACTCATGGGCACTGATAAGGCAGCACTGACAGGCACTGATAAGGTGGCACTGATGAGGTGGCACCAATGAGCGGGCACTGACGGGCACTGATGGGCACTGACGATGGGCACTGATATGTGGCACTGATGGGCACTGGTAGGTGGCACTGATAGGTGGCGCTGATATGCAGCACTGATGGGCATTGATAGGCGGCACTGATGGGCACTCATGAGTGGCACTAGTGGGCACTGATGGGCACTGATAGGCAACACTTATGGGCACTGAAAGGCTGCAAAGATGAGTTCTTATGGGTGGCATGGACAGGCGGCACT
This sequence comes from Aquarana catesbeiana, assembly GCF_042186555.1. Taxonomy (NCBI): domain Eukaryota; kingdom Metazoa; phylum Chordata; class Amphibia; order Anura; family Ranidae; genus Aquarana; species Aquarana catesbeiana. Next base: position 346,667,363 of record NC_133325.1, read on the forward strand.
GCTGGGCACTGATAGGCGGCACTGCTGGGCACTTATAGGCGGCACTGCTGGGCACTGATGGGCACTGATGGGCATTGATATGTGGCACTGATGGGCACTGACACGCGGCACTGATATGAGGCCCTGATAGGCATCCCTGGTGACACAGGCAGTGGTAGGCATTGTGATTGGGCACTGATTGGCATCGTGATTGATTGGACACGGCTTATCACGTGGTAAAGAGTCGGATAAAGAGTTGCGGTGTGTCAGACTGACACACCGCAACAACGATCGCCGCGATGCGTGCCCCCCGGGGGCGCGCAGCGGCTTAATATCCTGATCACGTCATATGATGTCCAGGCAGGATATTGAAACCACTTTGCCACCATCATTCTGCTATATGGTGGGCGGCAAGTGGTTAAATAACAAATCGAAATGAAACAAAACTTACATGTTACCAAAGGTGTTACCAAAAGCTGAACATCCCTTCCAGAGATTATAAAAAGATATATATCCAGATGCCCAAGTCAGGATCTTACATGTATGCATTTTGTCTGTATGGACCAGGGATGAGCCGAACAACCCCCGGTTCAGTTCGCTCCAGAACATGCGAACAGGCAAAGAATTTGTTTGAACACGCGAACACCGTTAAAGTCTATGGGACTCAAACATGAATAATCAAAAGTGCTAATTTTAAAGGCTTATATGCAAGTTATTGTCATAAAAAGTGTTTGGAGACCTGGGTCCTGCCCCAAGGGACATGGATCAATGCAAAAAAAAGTTTTAAAAACTGCGTTTTTTTTGGGAGCAGTGATTTTAATAATGCTTAAAGTGAAACAATAAAAGTGTAATATTCCTTTAAATTTCATACCTGGGGTTGTCTATAGTATGCCTGTAAAGGGGAGCATGTTTCCCGTGTTTAGAACAGTCTGACAGCAAAATGACATTTCAAAGGAAAAAAGTTGTTTAAAAGTATTTGCTGCTATATGAATTGTCGGGACGACAATACACATAAAAGTTCATTGATAAAAACGGCATGGGATTTTCCCACAGGAGAACCCCGAACCAATATTTTAAAAAAATGGCGTGGGGTCCCCATAAATTCCATACCAGGCCCTTCAGGTCTGGTATGGATATTAAGGGAAACACCGCGCCAAAAAAAAAAAAAAAGGTGTGGGGGTCCCCCCCAAAATCCATACCAGACCCTTCAGGTCTGGTATGGATTTTAATGGGAACCCTGCACCAAAATTAAAAAAAAAATGCCGTGGAGTCCCCCAAAAATCCATACCAGACCCTTATCCGAACACGCAACCTAGCAGGCTGCAGAAAAAGAGGGAGGATGAGAGAGCGCCCCCCCTCCTGAACTGTACCAGGCCACATGCCCTCAACATTGGGAGGGTGTTTTGGGAGGTTGCCCCAAAGCACCTTGTCCCTATGTTGATGAGGACAAGGGCCTCATCCCCACAACCCTTGCCCGGTGGTTGTGGGGGTCTGCGGGTGGGGGGCTTATCGGAATCTGGAAGCCCCCTTTAAGAAGGGGACCCCCAGATCCCGGCCCCCCTGTGTGAAATGGTAAGGGGGTACAAAGGTACCCCTACCATTTCACAAAAAAGTGTCAAAAATGTTAAAAATGACAAGAGACAGTTTTTGACAATTCCTTTATTTAAATGCTTCTTCTTTCTTCTATCTTCTATCTTCTTTATTCTATCTTCTTTCTTCTATCTTCTATCTTCCTTCGGTTTCTTCCTCCATCTTCTTCTTCTTCTTCCTCTGATCCTTTGCTTCTTGCTCTGGTGTTCTCCTCCAGCATCTTCCTCTGCAGCGTCTTCTTCCCTTCTTCGTGCTCGGGCCACTCCGCATCCATGATGGGAGGCTCCCACTGTGTGACGCTTCTCGTCTTCTGATGGTTCATAAATAATGGAGGGCGGGGCCACCAGGTGATCCTGCCCCCCTCTGACACACGGAGACTTCCCCAAGGCTTTCCCCGTGATGTCAGAGTGGGCGGACAGGGAAGTCCCCGTGCATCAGAGGGGGGCGGGGTCACCGGGTGGCCCCGCCCTCCGTTACTTAAGAACCGTCAGAAGATGAGAAGCGTCACACAGCGGGAGCCTCCCATCATGGATGCGGAGCAGCCTGAGCACGAAGAAGGGAATAAGACGCCGTGAAGGAAGATGCCGGACGAGAACACCGGAGCAAAAAGCAGAGGATCGGAGGAAGAAGAAGAAGAAGATGGAGGAAGAAACCGAAGGAAGATAGAAGATAGAAAAAAGAAGAAGCATTTAAATAAAGGAATTGTCAAAAACTGTCTCTTGTCATTTTCAACATTTTTGACACTTTTTTTTGTGAAATGGTAGGGGTACTTTACCATTTCACACAGGGGGGCTGGGATCTGGGGGTCCCCTTGTTAAAGGGGGCTTCCAGATTCAGATAACCCTCCCAATGTTGAGGGCAAGTGGCCTGGTATGGTTTAGGGGGCCGCTCTCTCGTCCTCCCCTCTTTTCCTGCAGCCTGCAAGGTTGCATGCTCGGATAAGGGTCTGGTATGGATTTTTGAGGGAACCCCACACCATTTTTTTTTAATTTTGGCGCGGGGTTCCCCTTAAAATCCATACCAGACCTTAAGGGTCTGGTATGGATTTTGAGGGGGACCCCCATGCCTTTTTTATATTTATTTTTTTGGAGCGGGATTCCCCTTAATATCAATACCAGACCTGAAGGGCCTGGTATGGAATTAAGGGGGGACCCCCACGCCATTTTTTTTTAAATTTTGGTTCGGGGTTCCCCTGTGGGGAAATCCCATGCCATTTTTATCAATGAACTTTTATGTGTATTGTCGGACCAACAATTCATATGGCCGCGAGTACTTTTAAATGACTTTTTTCCTTTGAAATGTCATTTTGCTGTCAGACTGTTCTAAACACGGGAAACATGCGCCCCTTTACAGGCATACTATAGACACCCCCCAGGTACGAAATTTAAAGGAATATTACATTTTTATTGTTTCACTTTAAGCATTATTAATATCACTGCTCCCCAAAAAAGGGCCATTTTTAAAACTCTTTTTTGCATTGATCCATGTCCCCTGGGGCAGGACCAAGGTCCCCAAACACTTTACTTTTTATGACAATACCATGTATTTAAGCCTTTAAAATTAGCACTTTTGATATCTCCCATAGACTTTTAAAGGGTGTTCCGTGGCTTTCGAATTTGCTGTGAACACCCCAAATTGCTCGCTGTTCGGCGAACTTGCGAACAGCCGATGTTCGAGTCAAACATGAGTTTGACTCGAACTCGTAGCTCATTCCTAGTATGGACATGTTTTCTTGATGTCCAGTGGCAAATGCTACTGCAAAGGCCACAGTAAAAAGTGTTATCAGAAGTAATTTGTAAGTACAGAGTGCAGAATCCATAGAGAGTAACAGAGGAAATCATTTTTATAGGAGAGTCCTTACTAGAAGTTTTGAGGTTTTATTTTTACACTCCCTACTGTCTACAATGTAGCGGACAAAGTAGAATAAGAAACTAGAAAACTTTTGCCTGAATGTTTTCTTATATTTTATCAAGCCCCTAACGGGATGTTGGACTCTCTCCCTATGGGATTTTGTTTGGGAGTGTGTTACTCACTTGCTTATATTTTGTCTCAGCAGCTGAAGTCCTCCATTCTGATCTCACAGAGAATGTTGCTGATCTTTTAAGGTTTTTGACAAACTCATTTATGTGTTTTCTCCTATATTCCAGACCCTAAAAGTTTGGAAGGATCTAAAACTTAAGCCAGGTGACTTGTGGATTGTTAAGAGACATATATATAAGGAAATGTTTGGAGACTCGATACAGCATCTATTTTATGTACAGTTTTGCAAAACTTGAAGGAAAAGTCACCTGGATCCATACCAGACACTGCAAAAATGACTAAATTAAAGAAATCTCTGTGTTTGATTTGTTTCCCTCTTGCGATCACAGTCTAGGGTACTTTTTGATTCAATTACTTTAATTGCTTTAATTGTAAGGGATATATATATATATATATATATATATATATATATATATATACAGTGGGGATGGAAAGTATTCAGCACCCCTACAATTTTTCACTCTTTGTTATATTGCAGCCATTTGCTAAAATCATTTAAGTTCATTTTTTTCCTCATTAATGTAATGACAGCACCCCATATTGACAGAAAAACACAGAATTGTTGACATTTTTGCAGATTTATTAAAAAAGAAAAACTGAAATATCACATGGTCCTAGGAAAAAAGGTAGTGGGTGGAATGTCCTAATAGATTCGGCACCTCATCCCTAAACAAATATGTATGATAGAGCAGGGACAAGGGGATTATAGCGGTGCCAAAGACAATTTAGAACACAATCAATATAAAAATATCAAATCTTTAATAGTATACAATTCTAAAAAATCTAATTCATACACATATATGTATTATGTAAACACATACACATCTATGTATTATGTAAACAAAATACATAAGGAGCACTTTAAAGTTTATATATTGACCGACACCAAAGATGTTGAAAGGTAGTCGCAGGTCAATGCATCCCTACTAGTTTCGCCAAAACATTGGCTTCATCAGGGGAATAGAAAAGTAGTGGAAGAGAGTAAAGACACAAGAAAAAAAGTCAGTCACAAAGCAAAAATACCGTAATACAGATCACATGGTCCTAAGTATTCAGACCCTTTACTGTGACACTCGTATATTTAACTCAGGTGCTGTCTATTTCTTCTGATCATCCTTGAGATGGTTCTACACCTTAATTTGAGTCCAACTGTGTTTGATTATACTGATTGGACTTGATTAGGAAAGCCACACACTTGTCTATATAAGACATTAGAGCTCACAGTGCATGTCAGGGCAAATGAGAATCATGAGGTCAAAGGAACTGCCTGAAGAGCTCAGAGACAGAATTGTAGCAAGGCACAGATCTGGCCAAGGTTACAAAAAATTTCTGCTGCACTTAAGGTTCCTAAGAATACAGTGGCCTCCATAATCCTTAAATGGAAGACATTTGGGATAACCAGAACCCTTCCTAGAGCTGGCCCTCCAGCCAAACTGAGCTATTGGGGGAGAAAAGCCTTGGTGAGAGAGGTAAAGAAGAACCCAAAGATCACTGTGGCTGAGCTCCAGAGATGCATTTAGGAGATTGGAGAAAGTTGTAGAAAGTCAACCATCACTGCAGCCCTCCACCAGTCGGGGCTTTATGGCAGAGTGGCCTGACAGAAGCCACTCCTCAGTACAAGACACATGAAAGCCCGCATGGAGTTTGCTAAAAAAACACCTGAAGGACTCCAAGATGGTGAGAAATAAGATTCTCTGGTTTGATAAGACCAAGATAGAACTTTTTGGCCTTAATTCTAAGCGGTATGTGTGGAGAACACCAGGCACTGCTCATCACCTGTCCAATACAGTGCCAACAGTGAAGCATGGTGGTGGCAGCATCATGCTGTGGGGGTGTTTTTCAGCTGCAGGGACAGGACGACTGGTTGCAATTGAGGGAAAGATGAATGCGGCCAAGTACAGGGATATCCTGGAAGAAAACCTTCTCCAGAGTGCTCAGGACCTCAGACTGGGCTAAAGGTTTAAATTCCAACAAGACAATGACCCTAAGCACACAGCTAAATTAACGGAGTGGCTTCACAACAACTCCGTGACTGTTCTTGAATGGCCCAACCAGAGCCCTGACTTAAACCCAATTGAGCTTCTCTGGAGAGACCTAAAAATGGCTGTCCACCAACGTTTACCATCCAACCTGACAGAACTGGAGAGGATCTGCAAGGAGGAATGGCAGAGGATCTCCAAATCCAGGTGTGAAAAACTTGTTGCATCTTTCCCAAAAAGACTCATGGCTGTATTAGATCAAAAGGGTGCTTCTACTAAGGGTAAAGGGTCTGAATACTTAGGACCATGTGATATTTCAGTTTTTCTTTTTTAATAAATCTGCAAAAATGTCAGCAATTCTGTGTTTTTCTGTCAATATGGGGTGCTATGTGTACATTAATGAGGAAAAAAATGAACTTAAATGGTTTAAATACTTTCCGTTCCAAATATATATATATATATATATATATATATATATATATATATATATATATATATATATATATATATATATATATAATGTGATTTACGAAGTAGTTCAGCCATGTTGAAGTCATATTTGTCTTTTGTACGTCTTCCATTTTATGAAGAATTGTCTGTGTTTACATGTGCTGATAAGTCAGCATGCCAACAATTCAGCTAGAAGGCCATTCTGGCCATAGAAGTGTACAGCCAGTACTCTGTAAATATGTCTTATCAATCATTTGTTTTTCACAATGAAAAGTCATTTTGTAATGAAAAAACTGCTCAGCTATTATATTCTCCACAGTGGAGTTTTTGCTCTTTGGCCAGGACTACCTTCACCTAAGCGTGTGGAGGTTCCAGGTTAAAGGTGATAGCAGGTATGGTTTGTGATCAAAATATTGATCAAAAGAGGGGAGACTGTAATGGAAATTTGTAAGTTCTTTATACAATTGTATTCTATTTTGTATGTATTGTACTCTGCCCTCACTGTGTACACAGCACTAATAATGTTTTCATTATCCTGAATAGAATTACCCTGCCTATGTAATGCCCCTTGTTACCAGAAATGTACAATTGTAATATTAATGTGATACCTATGTAATCATGTGTATAAAAACCTTCAATTGCATCATAATAAAGCAGAACAGTTATTTGGAAAGATGCTGAGCGTATCTTTTGTGTCTGTTCCCTACTGCAGTAGTTATTATTAATTTGGAACCACTAATCAATATGAGGATAAGAGTTGCCTATCATCAAAATTTCCAACTCAATTTTATTGGGATTTTATGTGAAAGACCGACACAAAGTGGCACATAATTGTGAAGTGGAAGGAAAATGATAAATGGTTTTCAACATTTTTAAAAATAAATATCTGAAAAGTGTGGTGTGCATTTGTGTTCAGCCCCTCCCCCCGATTCAATACTTTGTAGAACCACCTTTTGCTGCAATTACAGCTGCAAGTCTTTTTGGGTATGTCTCTACCAGATTTGCACATCTAGAGAGTGAAGTTTTTGCCAATTTTTTTTACAAAATAGCTCAAGCTCTGTCAGATTGGATGTAGAGCATCTGTGAACAGCAATTTTCAAGTTTTTCCACAGATTCTCAATTGGATTTAGGTCTGGACTTTGACTGGGCCATTCTTTTTTTTTCAAATAGTTTTTATTGAAAATGTTCACTTATACAAAAACGGACATGCAACATAGTCCAAAGTGTGGTTGAGTAAATGGAAGATCAACAAGTGTAAAATAACAATAAATAACACACTGATATAGAAATTGGCTATCATCAGGGGGGTGGAGCTAGCAACTGGCATGTGAGCAGCACTGAGCTGGAGCTCCGTGTAGGACAACAAATCCTTTAGTCATCCTGGGTGTCAGAGACACAGATTCTCCACACCAAAGCTTCCAGTACTCCCTCTGGACCTGGCAGACCGCAGTCATATGGTTAAATACGGGCGAGCACCCATGGAATCCTCGGCGGAGCGCCTCTCTCGGTATGCCTGGGGATCTCAAGATGGCGGCGGCCATGAGGCAGACGAAAGAAGCCTCAGCAATACACAGCAGAGCGGAACGGAAAGGCCCCCCTCTCACTCTGGCAAGGTAAGCCCGCTGCCTCCTAGAACTAAGGGATTGAGAAGAGGACTGTCCCTGGAGGGGCTACCACAGGAAAAACTGGGAGACATAGTGCCAGAGGTGGGGGAGGGGGAGCCATGTCTGAAACAGATCATGAAGGCTATATGTACCTGCCAGGCCACACTGACTGAACACATTGATGGAATAATGGCTGACATGTCGTTTTTAAAGAATTATGTACAGACCATTAGAGAAAGGGCTACTGAAGCTGAACAGAGAATTAGTGACCTGGAAGATGTAGTCCGCCCTCTGGAGCATAAAGTGCAGAATATACATTGTGAAGTGGGTGCTCACACAGATAAGCTTAGTGACATGGAAGACCACCAAAGGAGGAACAATATTCGCCTGGTTTGTTTCCCTGAGAAGGCAGAGGGCAAACAACCTGAAGACTTCCTTGAAATGTGGTTTAAGCATAATATGGCAGATGATACCTTTTCAAGCTTGTTTGCCATAGAGAGGGCCCATAGGGTCCCATCAAAACCTCCCCCTCCTGGGTCTCACCCACGTCCAATGGAAGCCCGTATCCTACACTTCAGAGACCGTGAAAATATCCTCCGTGCGGCCCGCACTATGGGAGATTTGCAATATAATGGAAATCGAATTTCAATATACCCCGACTTTTCTGCAGCTACGCAGAAGCAAAGAGCCAGCTTTGTGCATGTTAAGAAAAGGCTCAGGGATCTGCAGCTGGCTTATAGCATGTTGTACCCAGCAAAGCTGAGAGTGGTCGATAGGGGAAAAGTTTCCTTCTTTAATTCTCCCACTGAAGTCTCTCGCTGGCTGGATGCTAGGGGGCTCCCTAGCCCTGAAGCCAGACGCTGAGAGGAAGACACACATCCTTTTGACCTATGCTTCTGCAGTTAACCTTACCAATTTACTTTTGTTTATCAGCCCTGAGGCTCAAGATTGTGTTCTTATGCTCTGATACTACAGTTATACTGTGCCTTGTCCTATATGGTCTTACATGTTGATTAAACATACATTTTGCTAAGTTTCTCTTGGATGCAGGAGAATCTTTCTTTCTATTATTATTTCTTGGAACTTTTTTTACTCCCCGGATTGCACTACTGAACTGTGTATCGCCAGGAACAGATCCTTTCAAGATCTTCTCATACAGAGGACGGGAAAAGTTTTTTTTGTTTTTTTTTCTCTTCCTTTTATCTTTTTTCTTCCTTTTTTGTTTTGCTGGCACTGGCTACAGATACTGTTCTCCTAATACGTGCAGGGAGGGTGTGGGGTGTTGATAGGTCTGGACGTTTTTTTTTTTTCTCCACAAGACTCACTGCAGGTTGATAAGTGGTGGGCCCCCTCCCTGCTAAAGACCTATAACCCCAGAGGTTGATCATGACCTATGACCCCCCGAGGTTGTTTATTATTGTTATAGTTATGGGATCTGGGTGCATGGCATGTTGGGGCTGTGTGCAGGGTGGGAAGGGAAGGGAAGTTATGCTTTGTTGGTTAGTGCTGTGTGCTGCTGTCTCTCTCTGTTCTAGTCCCCACAGATTGGAGTGGCTGGCCAAAGACTGGTTAGCAGATGCTCTCTCGGGAGGTGAGCTCCGGTAGTAGTGTTGCCCTATCAATGGCGGGTAAGATAAATATATTGTCATAGAATGTCCGTGGTATGAACTCGAAGATAAAGAGATCCCTTGTCTTTGATTTTATACGAAGGTATAAACCCCATATTATCCTGTTACAGGAGACGCATCTCCAAGGTTCCAAAGTTATGGCATTAAAGAAAGCTAACATTATGAGAGTCATATACGCTGAATATTCAACGTATTCTAGGGGAGTGGCCATCCTGGTTACTAAGAAAGCAGCGGCACAAATTATACAGGTCAAATCAGACCCCAATGGTAGATATTAGGGCTGCGCATCTTCACTGGTCTCACGATTCGATTCGATTACGATTATCTGGTCAACGATTCGATTCGATTCCGCAATGCATCACGATGTATCACGATTACCGACGAGCTCCCACTTCCGCTTGGGCCGCCTAGGTGGCCCTTCAACCCTGCAATCTTCTGGGACACATCACAGTTCCCAAAAGATTGCCCGGCTATGCAGGACAGCGCAGTGAGACATGCGCACCCGGCTGTGAAGCTGCAAGCTGTCACAGCCGGATGCCCACAGTAGTATTGCCAGCGCTGTGGACAGGCGGGGGAGAGAAGGGAGGGTTTGGGTGGCCACGTCGCTGGATTGTGGGACAGGTGAGTGTCTTTTTATTAAAAGTCAGAAGATGGACTTTTTTGTAGCTGCTGACTTCTAATAAACAAAAAATTGACTGGAACTCCGCTTTGAATTAAAAATAACCTCACTCCCTAAAAAGTGCAGTAATCCGGTGCACTACAAGGTACAGAGATTCACACACGGCTGCTGGGAGGTCAAAAGGGATAGAATCCACAGATGACAAACAGCCCTGTGAAGTTCCCTTTACTGTCTCTGTGCTGACCAGTGGCGGCTGGTGCTCAAAATTTTTTTGGGGGGCGCAAACAAACTGAAAAATACTGCACCTCCCCCATCAAACGCAGCCATCTGTGCCCGTCAAACGCAGCCACCTGTGCCCATCAAATGCAGCCACCTGTGCCCAAACTCAGCCACTGTGCCCAAACACAGCCACCTGTGCCCAAACTCAGCCACTTGTGCCCAAACGCAGCCACTTGTGCCCGCCAAACTCAGCCACCTGTGCCAAAACGCAGCCACCTGTGCCCAAACGCAGCCACCTGTGCCCAAACTCAGCCACCTGTGCCCAAACGCAGCCACCTGTGCCCAAACTCAGCCACCTGTGCCCAAACTCAGCCACTTGTGCCCAAACGCAGCCACTTGTGCCCGCCAAACTCAGCCACCTGTGCCCAAATGCAGCCACCTGTGCCCATTAAATGCAGCCATCACTGACCCCCCACAATTACTTTCTTTTAATAAATATATTACAATTGATGCTGTGCCCTGGCTGTATGTGCTTTTAAAAAACGATGTCACTTCATACCAAATTTCGCCGGTATACGATCATGTGACTCCCGGCCGTCCCGTCCCTCTCCGCTCTCCTCTTCCCTCTCCGCTCACGTGTCTCCTGAGTCCTGACGTCAGCGGGGAATTCTCAGTCCCGCCCGCTGACTATAGTTATCGTATCAGAAGAGAGGCAGGCGGGACTGAGAAATCCCCGCTGACGTCAGGACTCAGGAGACACGTGAGCGGAGAGGGAAGTGGAGAGCGGAGAGGGAAGGGACGGCCGGGAGTCACATGATTGTATACCGGCGAAATTTGGTATGAAGTGACAGACTTATCTGGTCCAGACCCTGCCTCCCTGGAATAAATCCCACCTGGTCCTTATGGACATATGACCCTTTGAAGGATGCTAGTCTGTTTGATAAAATTTTTTCCATTATTTTTAAGTCATTATTAATTGGAGATCGGTCTGTAATTGCTTACTTCACTTGGGTCTTTGCCCAGTTTGTTGGTCACAGAAATATATGCTAGATTAGTAGCAAAGTCTAAGGGAGAACCCTTGCTGAGGGAATTAAAGAAACGGACAAGATAAGGAGAGAGGACATCCACGAAAGTCTTGCAGTAGTGTGTTGAAAAGCCATCAGGGTCTGGGGCCGAGCCTTTTTTGAGGTCTTTAATGACTTCTCAGGCCTCGTTTTCCCAGATAGGGGAGTCTAAAATAGAGCGATGTGGATCTGAGAGTTTAGGTAGAGGAATGTCTTTTAAGAAGGTATTAAGCTCATGGGCTGTGTTTGGGATATTCTCTGTATAAAGATTAGAGTAGAATGATTGGAAAGTCTCTAGAATCCATTTGGGATTCTGAGTCAGAGAGCCCACCAAGGATTTAACTTTGGGAAAAGAGTAGATTCTATGTTTAGGGAATAGTTTAGCCAGATGTGGACCAATTTTGTCAGCTTGGAGGTAGAACCGGCCACTCACCCATCTTAAATGTTTTTCTGCGCTGGAGGTGAGGACCAAATTTAAGGCTATTCTAAGTGATTTCAGTTTAGCCAGAGTGTCTGGTGTAGTTTTGCTTTTGTGTGTCATACTGAGAGACTTGAATTCCTCCTCTAGGTGTGATACATCCGTCTGCCGTTCATGCTTCAAAAGAGAGGCTAGCTGGATAAGCTTTCCCCTCATTACCACTTTATGAGCCCCCATATGGAGCTTGGGGAGATGTCAGCTGTATCATTAATATGGAAAAATTCCAGTAGTTCTTTTTCTAGCATGGTACAGTGTACTGGGTTGGTCAAGATGGTTTCATTGAGGTGCCACTGGTGAGGTTCCATGGGGGCTGGGGATCCTGCAATTTTAAGGCTAACTAATGAGTGGTCTGACCATGGTACTGCATGGGTGGAGGCATGGGATACAGTGTGAATTTCTGAGGTTGAAATGAAGACTTGGTCTATTCTAGCATACGTTCTATGTGGGGCTGAGCAGTGTGTGTAATCTTTTACCGAAGGGCTTAATTCTCTCCAAGTGTCTATCAGGCCTAGGGAATGTAAGAGCCAGGCAATGCGGAGGCTTTGTTTGGGGGGTCTTTTTAGGTGGGGGATGCCTTGTGCTGATTTGTCTAAGAGGTGCTCGAAGGTGATATTGGAAATGCCTCCCATTATTACCCTGCCTTCGAAATGAGGGGAGAGGGAGGTGAGTAACGAGGAGAAAAAGGGTGCTTTGTCTTGATTCGGGGCATAATAGGAAATAAAGGTGTACAAAACACCATCAAAGTGGCCCTTGACTAGAATGTATCGACCCTCCCTATCCCTTATGGTTTGAGAGTGTGTAAATGAAGTCCGTTTGGATAGGAGGATAGCCACCCCTCTTTTCTTATGCCCTGTACACACGGTCAGACTTTCCGACGGAAAATGTGCGATCGGAGCTTGTTGCCATAAATTCCGATCGTGTGTGGGCTTCATCTGACTTTTTCCATCGGAATTTACGACACACAAAGTTTGAGAGCTGGCTATAAAATTTTCCAACAACAAAATCCGTTTGCGTAAATTCCGACCGTGTGTGGATAATTCTGACGCACAAAGTGCCACGCATGCTCAGAATAAATTCTGAGTGGAACTGCTTGGTCTGGTAAAATTAGCGTTCGTAACGGATATAGCACTTTCGTCAGGCTGCAGCTGTTTAATGCAGCGCACTCTCTTCTTCTTTATAATACTAGAAGAATGAAGTTGTTTTGCTGCTCATATTCACACAGAGTTCTCACAAACGTCTTTCTTTATTATTTCTCGTGATTTCATGAATATAATATTTTTATTTGTCACATCTACCGAAAACATTTTTTTTTATGTTTTTAGATTTTGTATTATTTGTTTTTTTTTGTTTTTTTTTTTAAATCCGGATCTCATGTTTTTTTTTTTTTTTTTTTGTTTTGTTTTTTGGTGATCTCCAGAATTGTTTTGGGTGTGTTTTGTGTGTCAAGTTACCACAACACCATTATTATCTTGTCTTTTTTTTTATCTCAAGGAGGTTGCTTGGTGTTGGTGTCCCTTGTTAATTTCACATTGTATTTTTGACATTGTATTTTGGAAATGTACTTGCCTGCTCACAAACTGTCCTTTTTGAAGGAAAACACATAGGCAAGTATTATTTAAAAAAATACCTTTATTAAGGGGTCCTAACCAAATAAAGAGGGCAGGCAACACTGGAAAAACAGCTGAAATTGGCAAAGCCTTTGGCTCCCAGGGCACACATCAACTATTTTCAGACAAAATTGGTGGCCTGAGGAGTCCATATATAAGGGAGTACAATCTGGTCCAGAAGACCAAGAGATCATGAACAGCAGCAGATGACATACATGTCCCCAGGCTGTGGTCATACAAGAGCCTGCATCTTTTGTCAGACCAGACTGAACCCAGGCCATCACTTTCTTGTCTTCCTTCCACTCTTCCTTCCAGGCTGTGGCTATGGTGTTGGAGGTGTGGCAGGAGGAGGAGGAGGATGATGCAACTCACACAGGTTGGTATTAGGTGTGATTTGGCCCCTCAACCCCTTATTTAATGTTTTATAAATAATTTCCTCACACATGAGGCTTTGCCCCTCCTCCATGTCCTGCAGTTTGGTGGCAGCCATGGAGGCAAAGGCCTCTTCACGAGTGGGTGTGGTTCTGAGCCTCCTGAATCAGCCTGAGTGCTGACTCCTCCATGTTACTCCTCTTCCTGGGTCTTTTGGTTGGAAGGCGGAGGGGAGGAACCTGGGATTCCGTGAGGCTCCTACTGGGACCAGCCACCTCCTGGATGCCACTAACTCCCACCTCCTCCTGGCTGCCACTAACCCCTGCCTCCTCCTGTGTGCCACATTCCACAGCCTCCTCCTGGCTGAGGTCTTCCTGTGTATGAAAAATGGACATAGCTTTAGTTTTTGGTTCATCAATTACACACAATTTTCATCTCATGACTGTTGCAAAATGAATGTTAATAAATAGAAAAGACTATCATTCTGACCCCAGCATTTTTCATTCTTGTCCCAATTATTTTTGCCCACTACTGTCTATTGATATGTAAACGCCTTTATTAAATCAGCAATTAGTGATCAATAATAACATCTAGTAAACATCATTTATTTATTGACAAGAAATTTGTTGAACAATGCTATGCCTGACTCAAGCTGGGCTCCTCCAGTTCTTCCTGGCTGGAAGTCCCAGGTTGTACGTCAGAAGCCTTAGCTGGGGTGGAAGATAGGGCGGAAGGGAGAGTGGAAGGAAGAGTGGAGAGGTATTCCCTGACTTCAGTCTGGTCTGACAGAAATCACAGTCTCTCATAGTACCACAGCCTGGGTACATAAACGTCATCTGCTGCAGCTCCAGATCTCTGGGAATCCTGGCACTCCTTGCGCTCCCTAAGATAAGTGCTCCCCAGGCCACCAATTTTGGCTTTTAAATAGGGGATGGTTGCAATGGGGACCACCGACTTCACCAACTCCAGCAGTTTCTCCAGCGCTGCCTGCCTCTTTTGTTTATGATTATAATGTGGGTGTTTGACCTGCCACAGACGGGGCAGCTCCCTGTATTTGTCTATGAACAGGGGGAGGAAGTTGTGATCATTGAAGCCATCCATTTTCTCTGCAAGACACAACACAAGACAAACCCTAATGTCAGGCTAACCTCTCCTAATCTTGTCCCAATATTGGCCTAAATCCATAAGCAGTATAGGCCCAAGTTAAAATTGTACCTTCATTATCACGATCATCGCTTCTGATACTCCTTCCCCTGCTCACAGATCGTACGTATGACGCACGTGTGTTATGCTTTATATACACTGCGCATGCGTGAAACTACACCCACCCCTGATGTTCTTTCTAGTCTATTCCCTGCCCCTTCTCTTTCGGCGCAGTGGGGAAGAGCACATGGCGGAGAGACAACAGGTGCGTGATAATAGCAGCAATGAGGAGGAGGAAAGCCCGGAGCCAGAAACATCCCGATCCCGCAGGAGATTTAAGGCATCGAATATGGCCTTTGTAGAGATGGTGGAGATGGTGGACATATTGAAGAGGGCCAACTATGACGGGAAGTATGGACCTTACCCAAACCCAAATGTCAGAAAGGCCAAGATCATGACTAAAGTTGTGAAGAGTCTACATAGAAATTTTGGGGTACGATGATCCAAGGATCAACTGAGGAAACGGTGGTCGGACCTCAAATTAAGGGAGCACGATCAGTACAGAAGGATCAGGAGAGTGCTGCAAAAAAGTAAGTAGTTGTCCTGTGTTCCTATTCTTTATTTTAATTACGTTCATGCTGCTCCATGTGCTTTTATTTACTGTTGTACAGTTTAAAATGGCACCTTTCGTGTTCATGGGCACATTAATCGTTTGTAGGAAACATTGTTCGTTTGGCCACTAAAATACAATGTTTTGGCCAGATGCAGTTCAATACCTTTTTTCTGGCCTACTTCTCTTAAAAAAAGTTTGTTGTCTAGATGGGTTTGTAACTAGAATGAAATCCAAACTAGATTCTGTGTCAGGAGAGGACACTCAGCAGCTGTTTACACATCTGGATGCAGGAGCACTAGTGTGGGACACCAGAACAAACTTTTTATTAGGGGGTCCCACACAGGTGCTCCAGTGTATACTATAGTGGTGTCTCCATCTGTGAAGCTTGCACAAAACAATTAAGTATTCAAGCTTCACAAAGGTCCAAAAAAAATTCTTCAGCCTGGAACTCTGCCAAAACAGACTATTGTACCCCACTTCCAAGCAATGTTTCATATTCCTATTTCTGGCCTCAAATATCTGTGTGCTAAGTATACCTATTTTTTTCACATGGGGAGAAAAGACTCAGAGGACACCACTCATCAGAGGATACCAGGGACTCCCCACCTCAGGAAGAAGGGGAAATCCCCCAAACCCAACCAGAAGAGGAGGAAGGAGACGTTGTAGAAATTGGCGAAATTGTCACTACAACAGGTGAGTGTCTGCGACCACAGCTTCAGGTAAGAGATGGATGCCTGGATATTTATAATACATGGTGTTTTTTTTTGTTTTTTTGTAGGTGATGGGGATGTTGTGGAAGATGGTCATTTCACCAGTGAAAGTGCCCAGATCCTCATCGGGGAGATAATGGTGTGTAATAGGGATTTAAAAAACCTAAAGGAAAACATCAATGATGTTCAAAACAAAATGGAGAACATCATTGATGTTTTAGGGAGAATCTAAAACACCCAGAAATCCCTACATTTTCTCAGTTTTTTTATTTTTATGACTAATTTTACATATTTTAAAAGCCAAATTTTGAAGATGCACAGTGTGTCAACATGTGCTATCTGCCATCACGGGAGTTCAATGTACGCGTTTTGTGGGTGCAACTCCTTTCTTGATAATAAAGTAGCTGAGAGGAAGGGGTTACACCCCCCAAAACACGTCCATCGATCCCCTATGATGGGAGCTAGCACATGTTGACATTAGGCATGGGATCAGGAGGAAAATCTCCATTTTGAATCCCAATTTGTGTGCATCTTCAAAATTTGGCTTTTACAGGGGTGACATCACCCCATCTGCTGAACGCAATATCAAACACAGTTTGTACATACTCATGTTTGATATTGCCTTCACTTTATAAAAGTTGAACTTTGTAAGTTCCAGAGTTGTGTACTGTTTTAAACATGCCCCTTTTACCTATAAAAGGCCATTTATCATTAACGTGACCTAAAAATATGTTATACAACAAACATGTTGGTTTATTCAAAAACCCTTTTATAAACACACATGTGATTGTGCTTTAAGTAAAAATTTTGTTAATCAACAATGTGTGGCTTCTTCTTTCTATGCTCAAAAGCAGTTTTTGGAGGGGCGTGGCTACCGCTGAGCAGTATGGATGCCTGAATAGACAGCTCCAGCGCCGAACGGAAAAACGATCATCAACACCGCTAACCCACTAATACAGGATAGCTACCAGTGATCCTAACATTCCAGGGCAGCAACCGGGCTTGTCTAGAAAACGAAAAGATTATAGACAACCCAAGAAATTGACAGATTTCTACACAGTGCAGTCCGGCGGCCGAATCCAAGATGGGTAATATCCCCATCAGATGATAATCCTCTACTCCTCCAGTCCTCACATCCATCATCAGCGAGCAATAGCCCTGGTAAAGCGCGGATGCGCTTGGATTCAGATCACCACTCTCCTGAGGTAAGCCCTGCTCTGGACACTATCCTCATACAACAGGCCCAAACTTCCCCTATCGCAGAATTCCCCACTTCTAATACACCAGTTCTTGATACAACAATGAAAGAGATGCTCATGTCGCTTCATAGCTCACAACATAATGACATCTCCACCATGTTCACAAAATTTAAAGCTGAACTGTCCTTTATCGACAAAAAAGTCGATCACATAGAACATCGCATGGCGGACATGACAGAAACGGTTAACGATTTGGTTGATGCACACGACCACACCAGGGAGGAACACCACTGGGTCAGGGCCAAGATGGCGGACCTCGAAGACAGGTCTAGACGTAACAACGTCAAAATTAGAGGCATACCTGAGTCAGTTTTACCACCCGACCTCAATCTCTATGCCAGGAAGATGATAGCCACTCTCCTGCCTGATCTGACCCCGATGGAAACATCATCGACCATATTCACCGCCTTCCTAAACCCCCGCATCTTCCCGCCAGTGTCCCAAGAGATGTCTTGATGTGAATTCATTTTTATCACGCGAAAGACATGCTTCTGGCCAAAACAAGATACCTAGGACAACTTCCAGAGCCCTACACGAAAATACAATTGTATGCTGATATCTCACAATTTACGTGACAACAGAGGCGTCAACTATCCACTATCACTAAACCTCTGATTAACCACAAGATCCCCTACCAATGGGGATTCCCCACCAAGATCATCGTAAACAAAAACGGGGTGAAACATAATATCACCACAGTCGAAGAGGGCATTCACCTCCTGCGCGTCTGGGGAATCATTCCTGAAGGAATACCACAATCTGATCCACAAGGGCAAACTAAAGGCCCCAACCGCAATACCAGCTGTCCTACAAACCCTGCAATTCCATCACCAGATTAGCGGTACCATCATACATCTTTTAGATGGTTCACAAACTTTTTACCCTCAAGTTCCTCAGCAGTTCCAGTGTCTCTGCTGACCCTGTTTTTGACCCCTACCCTCACTGTTCTACTGCCTAACCAGTATACCTTATCCCTATTCTCTCCTTCTTCCCCTTTGAGTTCACAGGAGACTACCCAGTCCAGTGGCTGCTCATCAAGACGGACCACAGAACAGAAGCTTCATCAGCTACTTTCTGAACAGAACACTCAATTCAACTAACTGTGAGTACAGATCAATACACACATCGTCCACATACACATAACCAGGATGCCTAAATTTCTATCACTCAATGCCAAGGGGTTAAACCACCCGGCTAAACGAAAGTCGCACCGCAATCGATTCTCATAGTGAAGTAATATGCATCCAAGAGACCCATTTTGAGAAGAAAACAGAACCCAAATGTACCAACGTTCACTTTAATCATATATTCAAAGCCTCTGGTCCATCAAAGAAAAACAGAGTACTAATAGCCATTAAAAATTCTGTCACATTTGATCTGCATGACAGCATGATAGATGACGACGGTAGATATCTAGCACTCGATTGCACCATAAACAATACCAGCTACACCATAGTAAATATCTAAGCACCTAACTCCAATCAGATCAGATTCCTAAAGAAATTGCTGAAGAAGATTAATACATTCAGAAAAGGTCATCTCATTCTGTGTGGTGACTTCAACATGGTGCCTGACCACACCGTAGACACATCAAACGACCTACACGATGTTTGGAGATGTCATCATACCACCGAACGAGACTATTCTTTCTTTTCACACTGCCACAACTCATACACAAGGATTGACTTTTTCCTGGTCGATAAGTGGCTCTTACCCAAAATATCTGACTCTCATATTTCTACTATAACGTGGTCATGCCCCAGTCACCACGACGATGGAGGACACACCATCCAACTCTAGACCATTGATCTGGAGAATCAACCCTCGTATCTTGCATTCGCCAGAACACTTGGCCTATATCCAAGAAAGTCTGGAAGAATTCTTCAGGTTTAATGAAGGGACTGTATCCAGTACAACTACACTGTGGAATGCCCATAAGGCTTTCATAAGAGGGATCATTATGCAAGTGAGCACAAGGGAGAGGAGGAGGAGAACGCAGCACATAGCCACGCTCACCTCTAATATTAAAAATCTAGAGGCACAAAATCAATCTTCCCCAACCCCTACACTAAAAAATGAGCTGACTCGCCTTAGACAAGATCTGAGAGCTCACCTGTTAGATTCATTTGAAAAAGCGCAAACCCGATTTAAAGCAACACATTACTCCACAGGCAACAAGGCTGGGAAAGCCATGGATAATAGATTAAAAGGTCATTACAATAAGTCCAAAATCTCTCATCTTTTTCATCCACTTACACAAGAAAAATTACTAGAACCCCAAGCTATTGCTGACGCTTTTAGCTTGTATTATAGTAAATTATACAATCTAAACGAGGACCAGGAAACCCACACAACCTTTCACACATGACATAGAAGCATTTTTGAATGAAATTAATCTCCCTAAATTATCACAAGTTCAACTCACTACACTCAATGCTCCCTTCATGCCTTCAGAGATCCTAAAAATCATAGCTACTCTTCCAGCTAACAAATCCCCTGGCCCGGATGGCCTCACAGGCGACTATTATAAAAAATTTAGCAATATATTATCGCCCTTCCTATTCAAAGCTGCCTCCTCCTCCTCTCTTCCACAAGAAATGATAAACGCATTGATTATCACATTACCGAAGCCAGGGAAAGAACCTACTTCTCCACAAAATTTTAGGCCTATATCGCTCCTCAACCTCGACACCAAAATATATGCAAAACTCATAGCCACAAGACTATTACATTTAATGCCAGTACTGATCCATAAAGACCAACCGGGTTTCACTGTAGGCAGACAAACCTTTGATGCCACACGTAGAATTGTGGACTTGATACACTCAGCGGAGATGACTCGAACGCCTTCTCTGCTCCTCTCCTTGGATGCAGAGAAGGCGTTCGACAGAGTCCACTGGTCTTATCTCAAGATGACCCTGAGCAAGTTTGGGTTTCAAGGACCCATTTTATCGGCCATTCTAGCCTTATATTCCAATCCTACTGCCCAGGTATACAATTCTGAAATGCTGTCCAAACCATTTAAAATTACTAACGGCACCCGACAAGGCTGCCCTCTTTCACCACTCATCTTCAACCTCATGATGGAACCTCTAGCAGAACATGTGAGAAGCAACACATCCATAACTGGCTTTAAAATTGGATCCATTGAACACAAAATTAATCTATTCGCCGACGATGTGATCGTTATGCTCACCAATCCCCTGTCTTCCCTGGCTTTGGTACATCACTTACTGCAGAGATTTGGTGCCATATCGTACTATAAGGTGAATGAGAACAAATCCTTTGTATTAGATCTAGGACTAGATTCTGTAACCAATACGCTAATCAGACACAACTTCACTTATCCATGGGCAGACAGAGGAATTACCTATCTAGGTATTACTCTCACTAAATCCACGAAAGTTTTATTCACAGCTAACTATGTAGAAGCCAAACAAATGCTCCTCAGAGAAACCACCAACTTATCCAAACATGAATTTTCATGGTTGGGACGCCTTGCAGCCTTTAAAATGCAAGTCTTGCCTAAGATACTGTACCTATTCCGAACATTACCAATACCATTATCACATGCCTACCTACAATCTCTACAATCCATAATTAGCCACTATGTGTGGCAGGGGAAAAAACCCAGAAGCAGCCACATCAAACTCATCAAACATAGATACGTCGGGGGAATGGGGTACATTGACATAAGAGATTATTATTTAGCAACACTAACCTCCCTACTAAAAGACTGGCTATCCACCGAACCCTCCTCACTGTGGGGTGACATAGAAAATAACTTGACCCCGGGAAAAAATCTTAAAGATTAGTTGTTCAGTACTCTCTCTAACCAATCGCAATTTACTCACTACTCACCAACAATTAGAGCTTCTATTAAAGCGCGGAGATCCATACACGACTTTACGTGGAACAACGTTCCAACTAAGTTAGTTCAAACACCATTGACTGTACTTCTGTTTCTCTCCCCAGACCTGTATATACTCAAATGGATATCAGATAAATTTACCCATTTAGAGTCACTTAGAACCCATATACTGGCCAAACCCTTCTCTCACATGCAAAAAGAATATGCTGCACCTGCAAACGACTTCTTTATTTTCTTTAGGATCTAACAATGTCTGGCAACTTATCCTTTTTTTAGATAAAAGACTTCCGATTAAACTTTGGAATTTCCTTTTTACGAATAACACGCATTCCAAAGGGATTTCACTAGTTTACTCGACTCTACAAGAAAAAATGTCATTTAACAAATCTAAACCCATTAAAGATTGGGAAAATGATTTAAAGACCCAGTACACTGATCTTCAATGGCAAACAGCTATTAAATTAATTTACAAAACCACTAACTGCACCTCCCTTTGGGAAATTGCACATAAAACTATGATGAGATGGTATTTAACACCTCAAAGGATAACAAAATTTCAACCACTTTCTTCCCCTGACTGCTGGAGAAACTGCTCCAACATTGGTACTTTAATGCACATTATGTGGTCATGTCCACCTATAAGGAATCTCTGGTCGGAGATTGAACACAAACTCCAGCAAATTCTACAGTACCCCATCATATTAACCTCAGAACTTAGCATCCTAAATCTAACCATAGAATCGGTTCCTCCACAGCTCAGGCTTGTCACCACACACGTTTTACTGGCAACCAAATTACTTATCACTAGAAACTGGAAAACAACACACATTCCATCCAGTTCAGAAGTTATAGCGTTGGTACATAAACACTACACATTCGAATCAGTGCTTGCATGCGGTAAACCTTCTTACTACAAGACGCACGCATCATGGCTCCCTTGGGTACAATGGTACGAAGCTGTAAAATCGAATTTAAGCCAGTGATCATATATCTAAGAATGTATTTGTCAGTGGCTCGGTCATATATTCCCTGGTATTCTCCTGTGCTCTCTCTCTCCTCATCTCCTTCTAACAGCTCCCCTCTCCCTCCACCTTACCTCCCTAATCCCCCCTCCCCTCCTGCCCTCAGCCTTCTACCTCCCCTCCTATCTTCCTCACAATTTCCTGAACACCACCTATTATCTTCCACTGCTTTCCTCATTACACCCAACTAACGGTAATGGTAGTACATTGTTATTCTAGGCTTATGTTGTACTTATAGTGCCAGTTATCAGCTCAACTTCAAACCATTCAAACTCACCATACATGTATTATCGACATATTGTTATGCTAACATTGCTTATTATACTATCTGTTTTGTATACAATGTCTTGATGAACTGTATGAAGAAAAGAGCTTTTTTTTCAATAAAAATTATTTGAGAAAAAAAAAAAATAGAATAAAATATTTACAAAAATGTGAGGGGTGTACTCACTTTTGTGAGATACGGTATATATATGTTTTTACCAGAGGCCCTAGAGAATAAAATGGTGGTCATTGCAAAAAAAAAAAGCAGTTTTTGGAGTAAATGGGTGGCAATGGGTGTTATTTACTAAAGGCAAGTCCACTTTGCACTACAAGTGCAGTTTCAGTGCAGTCTCAAGTGCACTTGTAGTGCAAAGTGGATTTGCCTTTAGTAAATAACACCCAACAGTGCTTTATAATTTTACACAATCACGCCATTTTCAGGACTCCCCAAATTTCGGTCATGATACTGAAAATGATGAATATTTTTGTCAGTAATGCATTACATACATTAACAACAAAAGCAAGGTGTGTGTGTAGCAGACCCACAACATAATAATAATAGTTAGCTGAAGAAGAGATTGTCACCTCATGTCTCAAAGAAATTTCGTTTGCACTGTTGAAGAAAAAGGCCAAAAAAATATACCATTAAAAAATAACCGAAGAGACAGCTAAAAGAAAGCCAAGCAGTAAATCAAAGCAAATATTTGTTCAGTTTCAAATGTATTTTTATGTAAAAAATGTCTTAGACATTGTCTGGCATATCCATGGCCCCCCTAGCCGCAAAGTATTCCAGGTATCTTATACGGACCTCACGGGCACTCTGGGGGGGGCAAGCCAGGACAGCCAGTTTCAAGCGCCGTCAGGGTTGGTTCATTATGAATTCCGGCCTCAGGCACAACTGAGGCAGCATAGTTCACAGAATTTCTCCTTAAAAAGTTGTGGAGAACACAGCAAGACAGGATGATGTGATTGAGTTTATATTCCGCCATGTGTATCGGTGTAAGAAATAAGCAGAACTGGCTGGCGATTATTCCAAATGTGTTCTCCATCACTCTTCTGGCTCTGGCCAGCTGTTAATTAAAAACCCTCTGGTCTGGGGCGGGGGTCCTCATAGGGAATGGCCGCATAAGATGATCCCCCAGTGCAAATGCCTCATCCACAACGAAGACGAATGGGAGTCCTTCCGCATTGTCTTCTTGAGGTGGCAAGCCCAAGCTGCCATTCTGGAGACTCCTGTAGAACTCCATCTGGTCAATGACTCCACCATCTGACATCCGTCCATTCTTCCCCATGTCCACATACAGGAACTCGTAAGTAGCCAACACCACCACCAACATCACAGTACTATTGAACCCCTTGTAGTTGTAATAGTATGACCCCGAGCTGGGGGTGGGACTATGTGGACATGTTTCCCATCAATTGCCCCTCTGCAGTTGGGAAAGTCCCACCGCTGGACAAAGTGGGAAGCCACAGTCTGCCATTCCTGTGGTGTGGAAGGAAACTGTGGAGTCAAACAAGAACAAAAAAATTAGTAATTTTGCACATAAACATTGAAAGCAGATTAGACACAAACATTCTTGGCCAACATCAGTATAACATTTATTTTAGGTAGTAATTAAAGACAAAAATATAAGGTCCACTTATCAGATTTAAAAAACAAAATCTGTTGCGCTTAATATGATGTATAATAAAAGCTGCTGACACAAAAAATTGCTGGATACAATTAAAAGGTTATTAAGAGGAATGGTGCTGTGCTAGAAATTAAATATTAATGTCCCAATAAAAGCTAAACAAAGTCCTCTTCATCCGAAGGAAATGGTAACACTCTATTTAGCAAGAGCCATAATTAAAGGACACTCAAAAGGAAGATGTAAATACCATCACCAACACCCAAACAAACTGACCCTTACCATCAGTGTATGGGTTATACACGTGTGTGGAAAACAGATAGCAAGAGGCAATCTTCCTGGGATAGACCAACCATCCTCCAGTGGAGTAGCATAAACATATTCATTCCCCTCTGAACTAAATGGAAGGCTTAAGGTCTCCTCCTTGTGACAGGTTTAAGAACCAAGTATAGTCCCGTGGATGTATGCACCTCAACAAAACGCTCATTGCGAAAATTCCATCAGTAAGAATATTTTATTGTATAAATGTAAAAGCCACTCACATTTAGTAAGAAGGTATAAAGCAGTAAGAAGCATCCAGTGCTTCTAACCACAAAGATGGCCGCCGTGTCACAATCCAACCGCGTCCTGCATTGCCAGTCTCTGGTCGCTCAACATTTCGTCATCAACATGTGTCATCAGGGGCGTGGTTGTGATGCAAACGGGGTGTATTTATAGGAACAGGAAGATTAGACAGGCGGAAATCAGAGGACAGGAAGTATACCCTTCCGACCCGGAAACGATATACCTCCAAGTGGTTTCGAATATCTGATAATAACAATGGTAAATTTATGGCAAATGACTTGAAACATAGTGATAAAAACTATCTCCAAAACAAATCATAATAAGAAATAGTTAAAAAAGGTTAATCATTATTCAAAATATAGAGACGGAGCAGCGATGGTTATAGGAGGTGGCGGCATCTTGTGGCAGAAATGCAAACTGACGTATGAACAATGAATACAAATTTAAAAACAGTGGCTACCATGTAGTGAAGAAGAATTACCAACCCCACCACTTAATATCCATAAATTAAATATTGAAACTTAAAAATACTAAGGAATTTAACCAGTACAATAAATGGAAAAAACAAAAGAAAAATAAAAAACATGTAAAAATAAATGTAAAAGTAAACTAAGGAGGGAAGCCTAGCTGTTACTAATGAAGGCTTTCAAGTCCCATTCCACATTCATCCCATATGGAAAATATGTCCTGGCTTGATATATCCATTTAGTCTCTAGCAGAGAGACTCCTCTAGTCATGTTGCTTCCTCTCCAGTGACCAAAAAACTTGTCAATTCCCAAAAACATGGTGCCCTTTGGATTACAATTGTGTTTCAAAGCATAGTGCTTGGATAGACTATGCTTGGGGAATCCCCTTTTAATACTGTCAACATGTTCTTTAAGTCTGATATGTAGCTTCCGAATAGTACGCCCTATATACTGAAGCCCACATGGGCAAATAACAATATACACTACATGCTTAGTAGTGCATGTAATGAAGGGTTTTATTCTAAATGTTTCCTAGGTAGAAGTGAATTGGAAGGAATCTGTCCTTCTACGTATGTTAGTATTCAGCTTACAGATCGGGCATCTCCTACAAGGGAAAAAAAAAACATTTCTTGAAAAAAAAAAATCTGCTTGGGTGGATTAATAATATTAGGAGCTACCTGTAGCCTCAATGGGGGAGCTCCCCTGTAAACCATACGAGGTAGGTCGGGCAAATCAGGACCCAGAACCCTGTCAGCCTTCAAAACCTTCCAATGCCTTCAAATTATTTTTTGAATCTCATAATATTGGTTGGAATAAGCCGTAATAAACGAGAATTTAAAAGAAGTATCTTGAACTTTAGTTTTTACAGTTAACAAGTCCTCCCTATTTCTCTCTTTTGCAGCGTTAAACGCCTCATCCAAAACCTCTGCTGAGTAACCCTTTTCAAGAAATCGCTGCCTGAGGATAGAGGCTTCAGACACAAAGTCCTCAGTATTGGTGCAATTACGCCTCAACCTTAGGAGCTGGCTCTTGGGTACTGATCCCAACCAGGCCTTATGGTGACAGCTTTTAGTGTCTATATAGCCATTGTTATCTGTGGCCTTAAAATAAGTGGAGGTGATGATTATACCTTCATTCACTCTAATCCTAAGGTCATGAAAATGTATCTCAGTAGTGCTAGCCTCAAATGTAAGGGCAATACCCCATCATTGGTGTTGAGGTCAGCAATAAACTCAGATAGGGACTCAGAGCTACCATCCCATTGGAAGAGGATGTCATCTATGTATCTTTTCCAGAACACCAGCTCTGTCCTGGGTTCTTGATAGACGACATCCTCCTCCCACTTGGCCATGAAAAGATTGGCCATGCTTGGGGCAAACTTAACCCCCATGGCTACACCCCTATTTTGCAAATAATAAGAGCCATCATGCCAAAAATAGTTATGTTGCATGGCATAATCCAATAAACTCAAAATAAAGGTTGTCTGCTTACTCTGATGGGTATCCCTCTTCAGAAAGTGCTCTACTGCTTCTTTCCCATGGTGATGCGATATTACAGTATATCCTTTTAATTGTATCCAGCAATTTTTTGTGTCAGCAGCTTTTATTTTACATCATATTAAGCGCAACAGATTTTGTTTTTTATTTCTGTATTTTGGTCATGTTGTGTTGCTGCTTTTATATTATTTAGTATGGATGTCTTTGAATTCAGGGCTACCCATTCAATTAACACAGAGGGGATTTTTAATGAACAAAGTCCCCCCAGTGATTATATCGGAGGTCTGTTCATGAGGCTTAAGAATTTGCTAACCACTGAGTTGCATACCAATTGGGATGTAGCCTTTTTTGAACAATACCTAGCCGATAAAATGGTTCCACGTAGTTTACGATGGGACATCACTCCTTTGAGTGATGTCACTGATACTACAGAATGGTTTCAATTTTTTAATACAGCTGGCTTGGATCTTATTCGATTCTTGCTCAAGAGAAAACAGCAGAAACTCCTCAAGGTGAATAGGGAAATTGGTGTTAGTAAAGAAAAATTGAATCAATTCAAGGACAATGATGACTATAGAAAAAGATCTGATCTTTTAAAAAAACACCTTGAGAAAGAGGAGTTTTAAATGGCAAATTAAAACCATGGAAGGTTTAGGTATGGATTCTGGGACTAGAGTTGCAGATGGGATACCTTCTTCCCAAGGGCATGTCCTGAAACCATCGCAGGCCCAGCCTCAAGTGCTTCCAGTTCCTAATCATTTACCCCCATAGAAGTTGCCCTCTAAAGGAGGTCCCAGAAATAAGGGGGGTGGACATAAGAAAGGTGGACAACATATACCCCATAAACAACATGTTTCCCATGGTGGTTCACAATAGTTTTGACCCACTGTGTGGACTGGATAGTCCACGCAATGATTATAGATTCATCACTGATTGTCATGACAACTGGGGTCCTCCTTATCACCCACAACAGGGTTACTCCCCTCTAACTCCGGCTAGAGATAATTGGTGGCAACAACAATATTACCCCCTAGGGCCTTCTCATCCAAGGAGGGATGGAGATGCCTGGGGAGACTATGAAAGAAATTTTTTTCCCGAAGCCAGGCAAAACAAAAGGGTATTAGATCTAAAAGGGGCACCAGAGGGAGGAGGCGGGTCCACGCAAAAAGGAAGTGCACATAAGGAACACTGGACTTTTTAATTTAAGTAAGGCCATTCTCTCCAATGAGGAGAAACATGTGTTAAATCACGGACTGAAATTTGCCCCGCCGAAGCCCCTAAACAAATTTGAAACCTTCATAGACGTTCAAAAATTCATTCGGAAAATAAACGTCCAGCGCCATTTTACGACTAATCCATCTCACCCTAATGTGGCGGTCTCTACAGAGTTTAGGCAATCAAATTTAAGGAATGCCTCATTATTTAACCCCCCGGTACAACAGGACCTGGCTATCTCTGTTTTTAGAGATCTAGTCAACAAAGACCTACTTGCTTTACAAATTAAGAAGAGTAGGAGGGAATATATGTTTAAGAAGGGTTTGGAACGACTCAAAGATTGTGTCAATATTATTGTACGACCAGCTGACAAAGGGGGAGGTATTGTGATCTTGGACAGAGAGGCCTATGACAATGAAATGTCTAGGTTGCTCTCGGATCCAGATATTTACCTCCCCTTGCAAGGCAATCCAACCTCCCAGTATAAGAAGGAATTGGTTAAGGTGGTAGATGAGGGTTTTAATCAAGGAATTATTTCCAAAAAAGAGAAAGCTTTTCTCATACCTTCAGCCCCCAGGATCCCAGTGATCTACTAATTAACCAAAGTTCACAAGGATCCCGGTGACCCCGTCCCCCTCTAAAGCACGGGGACTTGATGGGGATTTCCCACAATGCATTGTGGTTGGTTTGATTTGGTTTGGTTTGTGGTTGTCACATTTGCTTTGCTATAACATATGCTACAGCAAGAATTAAAAAAATGCATAGAAATAGGTTTGACTGAACCATCTGCTCATCCTACTGTACTTGTGTATGCAGAAATATAGGCTTGGTAGCACATGTATTGTGTGAAATCTGAGCATTTCACCACTGCACATACATCACTAGCCATCTTTTTCTTAATGGAGCTGATGGTGTGTGCATAAAGAACACAAGGATCTAAGGTACCAACGGCTATGGGGATGAGGTAAGAACAAGGAGAGTTACAACAGTTACAACAGTTATGGAAAAAATCTTCAGAACATGAATGACCTAAAACAGATTTGTAGGGAGGTCTATGATTATCCAGAATCTTTTTTCCAACCAACAAGACTGAATTACAAAAGAACTGGAACAGCATTTAAAAAAGGCATAGCCATCAATCAAGTCAACCTTTCAAGAGAGAAATCTCTATGGTAACAGCCCCAGATTTCTGAATGGCCCTTAACCACTTCAGCCCCAGACCATTTGGCAGCTCAATGACCGGAGGACTTTATACAATTTGGCACTGTGCTGCTTTAACTGGTAATTGCGCGGTAATGCAATGTTGTACCCAAACAAAATTTGCATCCTTTTTTCCCACAAATAGAGCTTTCTTTTGATGGTATTTGATTGCCTCTGCGATTTTTATTTTTTGTGATATAAACGTAAAAATACAGAAAATTTTGAAAAAAGATGATATTTTCTATTTTTTGTTGTAAGAAAAATCCAATAAACTCAATTTTAATCATACATTTAGGCCAAAATGTATTCAGCCACATGTCTTTGGTAAAAAAATGTCAATAAGCGTATATTTATTGTTTGCGGAATAGTTATAGCGTCTACAAACTAGGGTACATTTTCTGGAATTTACGCAGCTTTTAGTTTATGACTGACTATCTTATTTCTTGAGGTGCTAAAATGTCAGGGCAGTACAACCCCCCCAAATGACCCCATTTTGGAAAGTAGACACCCTAAGGAAACTGCTAAGAGGCACGTTGAGCCCATTGAATATTTTATTTTTTGTCCCAAGTGATTGAATAATGAAAAAAAATTTTTTTTTACAAAACGTTGTCACTAAATGATATATTGTTCACACATGCCATGGTTATATGTGGAATTTCACCTCAAAATACATTTTGTTGCTTCTCCTGAGTACGGGGATACCACATGTGTGAAACTTTTTGGGAGCCTAGCCCCATACGGGGCCCTGAAAACTAAGCACCGCCTTCAGGATTTCTAAGGGCGTAAATTTTTTATTTCACTCCTCACTACCTATCACAGTTTAGAAGGCCATAAAATGCCAAGATGGCACAAAACCCCTCCAAATGACCCCATTTTGTAAAGTAGATACCCCAAGCTACTTGCCGAGAGGTATGTTGAGTCCATGGAATATTTTATATTGTGCCAAAAGTTGTGGGAAAATGACAAACTTTTTTTTTTTGCACATAGTTGTCACTAAAGGATTTATTGCTCAAACATGCCATGGGCATATGTGGAATTACACCCCAAAATACATTCTTCTGCTTCTCCTGAGTACGGAGGCACCACATGTGTGGGACTTTTTGGGAGCCTAGCTGCATACGGGGCCCCGAAAACCAAGCATCGCCTTTAGGATTTCTAAGGGCGTAAATTTTTTAAAATTATTAATTTCTTTTTCTTGTTTGACTCCACAGTTTCCTTCCATGCCACAGGAATGGCAGACTGTGGCCTCCCACTTTGCCCAGCAGTGGGACTTTCTTAACTGCGGAGGGGCAATTGATGGGAAACACGTCCACATCATCCCACCACCCAACTCAGAGTCATACTATTACAACTACAAGGGGTTCAATAGTATTGTGATGTTGTCAGTGGTGTCGGCTACTTATGAGTTCCTGTATATGGATGTAGGGAAGAATGGCCGGATATCAGATGGTGGAGTCATCGCCCAGACAGAGCTCTACAGGTGTCTCCAGAATGGCAGCTTGGACTTGCCACCTCCAGAAGACAATATGGAAGGACTCCCATTCGTCTTCATTGCGGATGAAGCATTTGCGCTGGGGGACCATCTTATGCGGCCATTCCCTATGAGGACCCTCACCCCGGACCAGAGGGTTTTTAATTACGGGCTGGCCAGAGCCAGAAGAGTGGTGGAGAACATGTTTGGAATCATGGCCAGCTGGTTCCACCTATGTCTTACACCCATACACATGGCGGAGTATAAAGTGAATCATATCATCCTGGCGTGCTGTGTTCTCCACAACTTTTAATCGCCCCCTCCCAATAATGTCTGGGAGAACAACAAGGAGAGGCAGACATTCCCTTGGCACTGTAAGGGGGCCAACAACAAATGTGTCCAGAGGCAAAGGTGGACGTGGTGGTCAGTCCTCAGGCAGGGCATCATTTCCTCTGTTTAGTGAATTTGCCCGTGCTATCCAGCCACAGCATGCAGAAGAGGTGGTGGACTGGCTTACTAAACCTTCCTTATGCTCCTCATCCTCTGTCACACAAGCAGAGACAAGTGTGCAGTCCCCTGCAGTTGCCAGAGTGGATAAACCTGCCTCCTTGTCCACATCTATTCCTGCCATAGCCCTAACATCAGCCATTGAGGAGTCAGCTGAGTTATTTGACCACAGCATCAGCCACTTGCTCCTTGATGATGCCCAGCCATTACTGGATTCGGATGCTGGTTCTGAGGTGGAGGATGACAGGAACATGAGCCTAGAGAGGAAGGAACACTGGTAGACAAATTGGCATTCATGCTCCCCAAGCTGTAGCATATTGCCAAGTTGTCTCCAGTGGTAATGATGAAGATGGAGATGATGATGATGATGAGGTCACTGGTGCGACTTGGGTGCCAGATAGAGCAGAGGAGGAAACTGAAGGTGAGGCAGCACAACCCCAAGGAGGTCGGCATCAAGAAAGAGTAGAGAGCAGCCACCCTATTCCATCACATTCTGCAGCTGTTATCTCCCGGCCCACTCCCCACAGCTCAGCTGTCTGGGCCTTTTTCAGCACATCTGCAGCAGATCGCACTGTTGCTATCTGCAAACTGTGTCACAGGCACATCAAACGTGGCAAAAACACCAACCATTTGGGTACCACATGCCTAACAAGACATTTAACTCCAACCACTCAGCCCATTGGCAAGAGCACCTAAAAGCCACACAAAAGGGGCACAAATCTGTCCCTCCTCCTCCTTACCCATTTCAGTCTGCCCCTGCAATACTGAGTCATTACCTTTCAGCAGCCTCCACTGACAGGGATGATGGTATAGAACACGGTGTCCAAGGTCCTAGCAGCTCATCTGCCAACAGCAGACCACCAGCTGTAGACTGTAGCCAGCAAATTTCTCTGCCCCATCTACTCCCCACTCTGTCTAGCTTGCAAATTAAATCCCTCAACACCCCTTGTTCAGATGCAAAAGATGCCTTAATTATTAAGTCTTTAAAATCTTCTACTGCCCCCGGCCTCGATGGATACTCGGTATCATACTATAAGAAATTTGCCCTGATCTTGGACTCTCATTTAGATTATCTATATATTTACATTTTATAAGGCAAAAACTTCCCAGATTAATTGCTTTTGGCAAATATGTCCCTTCTCTCCAAACCTAACAAAGTACTCTCATACTCTCCCCCAAAACTACTGTCTAATCTTTAATAGATTTTTGTGGCAACAAGCAGGATCCAATGGATACTTATAGTGATTGTAAATTCTCATTTAAAAAAAATAAAATAATAACAAGCATGTAATACTTACCTCCTCTGTGCAGTCGGTTTTGCACAGGGCAGCCCAGATCCTCTTCTTCTCGGGTCCCTCTTTGCTGCTCCTGGTCCCTCCTTCCTATCGAGTGCCCCCACAGTCAGCAGCTTCCTATGGGGGCACACGAGCCAAGTCATAGCTCCGTGTGTCCAATCAAACACAGAGCCCCAACCCGGCCCCATCCCCTCTTATCTCTGATTGGCTGACTGACTTTGATTGACAGCCGTGGGAGCCAATGGTGCCGCTGATGTGTCTCAGCCAACCAGGAGGAGTGTCCTGGATGGCTTAGACATTTGTGGACATCACTGGAGAGAGATGGGGCTCACTTAAGTAATTAGGGGGTGCTAGGGTGACTGCTAAACACAAAAGTTTTTTTATCTTAATACATAGAATACATTAAGAGAAAAAAACCTTCTGCCTTTACAACTCATTTAACTATGACGAAGTGCCTAATACTTGTGTCTGTCCTGTATGTCTCCCACTCGATGTGAAAGACTATTACGTACTCTATTCTGTTCTATACAATGAATGATAGCCATTAATTTGCACTTTCCATCTGTATCCTGGTCCCAAGTTTTATCTAGAATGGAAATGATTAAGCTTTCAGAGTGTATACACCATACTCTACATGATGTGATGCATATTTTTCACAAGAAGTGGGATTACTGGGACTTACTGTTGTTTTTATATATATATATAACTATAAGCTGCAAAATTATTTAAATAGCTAATATATCTTTGGGTAGTGCCAATCCAGGTTGTTTAACGGTATGATACCTCCTCTCATCTAAGAAAGAATTCTCTTAGTTATGCTGGCTTTCTCTATGTCCTTATTTTTGTTCAATGTATATAAATTTTCCATGTGTCCAACTTTATATGCAATCACTATTGTCACCAAGTTAAAGTTTGTCTCTGTCTATTTTTTGAACAGACTTCTGTAATAATTGGACAATTGGATTTCTGTAATAATCTGGAAAATGTCAATGCAATAAGCTGTGCACACCTATGACTTCATTGCCAGTATTTCCAATGACTAACATATCAGTCCCAAGAGTTTTGAAGCTCTTTGAAACAGTTTTGAAGCTCTGAAAAATGTCTCACCAAACACTGCTGCCGGTCTTACCTTAATTTGAGAGCACTGGGGTTGTGACAGCTCCATCAAATACTCTTTTCATAGACCTACCATTCCACCTACATTGCACCAGGTGCAATGTGTATTTGTCACTGTCTGCAGACTTAGCTTGGACTCTTCCATGGATGCTAGGGGTGACTGAAGACATTTTATCAACCCAAACCTGGGGGAAAACATTTACCTTTCCCTGGCCAGTTTACCTTGTGCTATTTGCAGGGTTGGAGGACACTCATCAACAGAATGCAGGAAAGAATGCAGAGTTCAACAAGAATGACATGTGGAAAGAAGAAGCATTTAAATAAAGGAATTGTCAAAAACTGTCTCTTGTCATTTTTAACATTTTTGCAGTTTTTTTTGTGAAATGGTAGGGGTACTTTTGTACCTCCTTACCATTTCATACAGGGGGAGAGGGCCGGGATCTGGGGGTCCCCTTGTTAAAGGGGGCTTCCAGATTCCGATAAGCCCCCCGCCCGCAGACCCCCACAACCACCGGGCAAAGGTTGTGGGGATGAGGCCCTTGTCCCCATCAACATGGGGACAAGGTGTTTTGGAAGGCTACCCCAAAGCACCCTCCCAATGTTGAGGGCATGTGGCCTGGTACTCTTTTCCTGCGGCCTGCCAGGTTGCATGCTCAGATAAGGATCTGGTATGGATTTTTGGGGGGACCCCACGCCATTTTTTTAAAATTTTGGCACGGGGTTCCCCTTAAAATTAAAAATTTAGATTTTGAGGGGGACCCCACACCATTTTTTTTTTTAAATTTTGGTTCGGGGTTCCCCTGTGGGGAATTCCCATGCCGTTTTTATCAATGAACTTTTATGTGTATTGTCGGACCGGCAATTCAAAACAGCAGGATTATCTTTAATGGTGAAAACATAATGCTGTTTCAAGCTTTGTCACAGATCACCCTAAAAAATCGCAGGGCCCTGCGGCCGCTACTTGAGAAGCTCAGAGACAGAGACCTCAAATACACGTGGCACTTCCCTTTTGCACTCATTGTGTCAGCAAACTGTCACCAACATATTCTGCGTACTCCATCGGATTTGCCGGACTTTTGCGCTGGATTAGGTTTGGACCCTGTGGAACTTCCTGACTGGTACGCGGACTTTGTCCTGCTGCCACATGATAGGAGCCCAACTCGCTCCCCATTTTTCACACCGGAAAAGAGACTCCCCAAAAAGATGAAACATGGCAAGGCAGGAGGATCCAAAGCAGGCACACCAAATCTGCGGTCTGTTCAGGAGCGGGATCAAGCAGAAGGATAAAGCTCAGTGAAAGTTACCACTTAACCCGTATAGCTTGGAACTTTACTTTATGTTTGAAGATCAAGAGAACCGTGGGTACTTTGATATTCGATCCAGGCTCTTTAGTTTTACTTTTTGGTTGCTCATTTACACATTTTTTAAGTTTTTCTATATTTTTTTTTTCCACTTGGACTCACTCCCAAACCTAAGATATGTTAATAGCCGCAAGTAGTTTTTAATTACTTTTTTTCCTTTGAAATGTCATTTTGCTGTCAGACTGTTCTAAACACGGGAAACATGCGCCCCTTTACAGGCATACTATAGCCACCCCCAGGTACAAAATTTAAAGGAATATTACACTTTTATTGTTTCACTTTAAGCATTATTAAAATCACTGCTCCCGAAAAAACGTCAGTTTTTAAAACTTTTTTTTGCATTGATCCTTGTCCCCTGGGGCAGGACCCAGGTCCCCAAACACTTTTTATGACAATACCATGCATATAACGCCATATAGTTTTGCCTGCGTTACTGCCAGTGTAACGCCATATTGTTTTGCATGCATTACTGCCAGTTTAATGCTATATAGTTTTGCGTGCATTACTGCCAGTTTAACACCATATAGTTCTGTGTGCGTTACTACAAGTTTAATGCCATATAGTTTTGTGCGTTACTGCCAGTTTAATGCCATATCATTTTGTGTGCGTTACTGCCAGTTTAACGCCATATAGTTTTGCGTGCCTTACTGCCTGTTTAACGCTGTATCGTTTTGCGTGCATTACTGCCAGTTTAACACCATATCGTTTGCGTGCGTTACTGACAGTTTAACGCCATATTGTTTTGCTTTCGTTACTGCCAGTTTAACGCCAGATAGTTCTGTGTGCGTTACTGTTTGTTTAACGCCATTTACTTCTGTGTGCATTACTGCCAGTTTAACGACATACAGTTCTGTGCATCACTGTACGTTTGGCGCATTATATTGCTAATAGGTTAGACTTAACCCAAAAAACATTGGCAGATATGTCTTACAGAGGTTGATGATTTTGATCATAATTATATGCCCTAGCCTGGTTATATAGCTGAATACTTTGGTATCTGCTGGTGAAATAGTGTTCACGTTGCAAAACTGAGTGAGAGAACACCCATGGTCACTGCACTCTTTTAATATGATCGGACTCTGGGACTAATATTTTGTCACTGCTAGTTGTATTTGAGAAGTTAGATGGGAGATTACACCCCAACCACAGGGACCTCCCACGGTATTGATGCTCCTCCTTCCTCTCCTTGTGACAGGAGGGAGGACAGTTTGTACAAAGGAAATCTTGTGTAAACTAGATGGGGCAAGGGCGGGGGCGGTGGTACAGGGGGACAGAGATTTGCTTTGTAGTGGAGGTGGACGTCTCGGTCTCTCACAGATTAGAGGGATGGTGGAGACATTGAGCAAACGGGTTGATTAACTCAAGAATTTAATATAAGTTGCCATTAGGGCTGTGTGTGTTATTTTTGGAGGTACAATTGTTTACTGGTTTTCTTTATATTCACTCTCTGAGTGGCCGCCTCCTTCTTCCCCACAAAGTGGACGAGATCTCGGGATATAT
Organism: Aquarana catesbeiana; assembly: GCF_042186555.1. NCBI lineage: Eukaryota > Metazoa > Chordata > Amphibia > Anura > Ranidae > Aquarana > Aquarana catesbeiana. The sequence goes on from NC_133325.1 coordinate 346,703,694, forward strand.
TCCGGATCTCGACTCCACTACAGAATTCTAGATAGGGCTCTATCTAGAGATAGAACATAATTCTCTTTACTTTTATTTAACCTCTTTTCTTTCTCTTATAAGTTATACTCAACCACATTGATCACTTATTGCAAGAAGTCTAATTAGCATTTCAGTTTGCTTTTCAGACATCCTCGGACTAAACCACTCCTGAGTCTTCATCATGGCATACACTTCGCTGGGTTGCCGACCGACAGTGATTTCTCACAATGTTAAAGGGTTAAATATTCCAGAAAAGTGCACCACCCTACTAAGAGAAATCAAATGAGGTAAGCCACATTTCGTGTTGCTGCAAGAGACACACTTTAAGACTCATCAGGTACCTAGACTTACCGACTCGACTTTCACCAGAGCGTTTCACGCTACTAATGATTGTACCAAGTCAAAGGGGATCTCTATCTTGGTGAGTAAAGACGCTCCCTTTGAATTGTTGGAACAAATGGTCGACCCGGAAGGCAGATTTTTATTCATAAAAGGGACATACGCAGGCACACCCATCACTATACACCTCAAATGGCACCACTAGCATCAGATACAAGATACTTAAACACATTAAGACATTCCTGCATTCCCTTCAGTTGGTGGACTCCTGGAGATTTCTCAACCCTGACGGTCGAGATTTCACCTTTTACTCGAACCCACATAAGAAATACACCCGTCTGGACTATCTCTTTATCACACAAGCTGATCTTCCTGCCCTCACAGAAGCCCATATAGGGGTGCAGTCCATTTCGGATCATGCCCCCATAGCTTTGACTTTGGACTTGACTAACTCACCGCCAAAACCCCAGACTTGGAGACTGAACTCCTCCATTCTATCTGACCCATCTCTCTCGCCCAAGTTGACAGACACCCTCAAAGATTATTTCATCCACAATAACACCCCAGAGACAGACCCTTTAATAATTTGGGAGGCCCATAAATGCACAGTGAGGGGTGAATTGATTAGAATGGGTTCCCAACGTAAAACGCAAAGAGAGAAAGAAATTAAAACACTGTCTGACCACATTTACAATCTTGAATCCTTGCACAAACAATCCCTGTCGGTTAAATCTGCCACCGAGTTGTTAGCTACTAAGAAAGAGTTGCAGCAAATTCTTGATAATAGGACCAAACGGTTCCTATTTTTCAAAAAAAAGCTATACTATGAGTCAGGTAACAAGACAGGTAGAGCTTTAGCCAGAGCACTTTGAGATCATAAGAATAGCAGCACCATTATGGGTATCAGACGAACACAAGGCTCATTAGATATCACTACAGCGGCAATTGCAAAACACTTTCACTCATTCTATACCGATCTTTATAACCTCCCCAACAGCACAGACAACCAGACATGATAGGAGACAGGACTCAGATCACACAAGACTTTCTGAATAAAAGTGGACTCCCTTCCCTCGACGACCTGGACGCTAATGCTCTAGAATGTCCGATAGACTCAACAGAAATCAGAGGCGCCATCAAACATCTGAAACTGGGCAAGAGTCCGGGACCAGATGGTTTCACAGCCATTTATTATAAAACTTTTGTATATCTGCTGATGGACCCGTTGACGGTGGCATTGAACTCCCTGTCCAAACCCAGAGAGGTGACCCCAGATCTGCTCTCTGCCTTCATAACGGTAGTGCCGAAACCTGCCAAGGATCCCTCAGTATGTGCAAGCTATCGCCCTATTTCTTTGCTCAACCTGGATATAAAAATATTCGCAAAGATACTCGCCAACAGACTGAGACCCCATTTACAGCAGCCGATTGGACCTGAACAGGTGGGCTTTATGCCAGGCCGCGAGGCCAAAGACAATGTAATTAAATCATTACTTCTAATCCATTCGGCCAGGTCTCATAACTCAGAAGGCCTTCTCCTGTCCACAGACGTGGAGAAGGCCTTCAATCGCGTTGCATGGGACTACATGCTGGCAACATGTAGCCATGTGGGTTTGGGCTCTAGGATGTTGGCGTGGATCTCAGCTCTCTATCAAAATCCCACAGCGAAGCTAAAAATAAACGGCACACTTTCCAAGAAGGTTCACATTACCAATGGTACGAGACAGGGCTGCCCTCTCTCCCCTCTCCTTTTTATAATGTCTCTAGAACCATTTATTAGAACGATCAATGCTGATCCTTCTATATCTGGTTTCCGGGTGTTGGACAGGGAGTTCAAGATAGCTGCTTACGCAGGCGACTTATTATTCTTTCTAACTAATCCCCATGTCACTATACCTAACCTGTCGAAAGCGTTCACATACTACGGAATATATATCCAATCTAAAGATAAATTACTCCAAATCGGAAGCTATGAATATAACTCTTCCAGAACACACTCTAAGGTCCACAGTGGAGAACTCCCCCTTTAAGTGGGACTCTAAGTCCCTGAAATACCTGGGTATTAAATTAACACCTAAAATTGACTCAATTTATGAATACAATTGCCCTCCTTTACTTAAAAACATTGAGAGGGACTTAGCTAAATGGAATGCAGGAACCTTTTCTTGGTTTGGCCGAGCGGCCATTGTCAAAATGACTATCCTCCCCAGGCTTCTTTATTTCATGCGCACTCTCCCAATTAAACTACCACGTAGTATGTTCGCTAGCCTGCGCTCAATACTCCTAAGATTCATCTGGGCACATAAAAAGCCAAGAATCAAGTTTGCAACATTAATAAGGATAAAGGAACATGGAGGATTGGGTTTGCCCAACTTTGGAGACTATCATTTGTCTTCCCATCTAGCGAGGGTTATTGACTGGCATTGCCATCAAGACTAAAGATTGGGTTAACTTAGAGAAAGACCTTAATTCTATACCACTACAATTTGCACCCTGGATACCATGGTCAGCATACCCGATTGACCTGAAACAACACCCCCTAACAGGAACCACTCCAAAATTGTTTCATGGTCTAAATAAAGGGAAGTTGATCTCTTCTACACCGGGACCGTTCACCACGCTGTTAGATAACCCTGATTTTATTCCGGGAATGGGGAACCCTCAACTCAGGTCACACGCACACAACAAACCGCTTTTAGCCAGGGACTGCTATAAACATGGTGGAGTTAAGGACCTCCCCACCCTCAAGGAAGACAATAACCTACCCCAGATGCAGTTCTGGGCATACCTTCAAATCCGTAGTTATCTCTACAGCAAAGGGAAAATGGGAATTTTTTCCAGACCTCTGACGGAACTTGAGTCGGTGTGTCTCACAGGAGAGAAGGTTGAAAGAACAACATCCTTTATCTACGTTTGGCTACAAGAGGCTAAAAGACCAACGGATGACAGACTCAGGAGGAGGTGGTCTGAGACGATGCAGGTAAACATCTCATCCAAACAATGGAAAAATGCATATATCTTATCACATAAGTGTTCCATCAGCACTAAAATGCAGGAAACAGCATACAAATTAATGACTCATTGGTATTTAACTCCAGCGAAGCTGAATAAGTGGAATCCTCAGATATCAAATTTATGTTGGAGATGCTCGTCAGAAATTGGCTCGCTATACCATATCTGGTGGCAATGCCCCTTAATTGCTCCTTATTGGGACAAAGTAAAAGAGCTAGTCTCATTGATTACGGAAACCACCCTGACACTTGACGCGGCGTGTTGCCTGTTGCACATTACAACATGGCCCCTAAAGAAATACAAGCACTCTCTTTCAAAACATTTATTGAATGCAGCAAAATCACTTATTCCGATTCACTGGAATTCCACTAGGATCCCATCGATAACAGATTGGATCCACAAAGTTGCAGAAATTTATGAAATGGAAGACACATTAGCACAGTCCAATGCACAGATAGAAAGATTCCACAAGACATGGCAACCGTGGACGATTTTTAAATATTCGTCAGCCTATGCAGACTACACAGCTGGACACATTACCGGGAACGGTACTGTATGAAGAACTCATCAAACACTCTGGAACATGATTGATTAAGAAAGGGCTGTTTATGGGGTTGAGTGTTAGTCTTTACTATATCTATTTTATTTCTGTTTTTCCCTATCATCCTTTCCTAACTCCCCTATGTTAAGACAGCACATAAGTCAGGAGATTTATCTGCTAACCAACATTTCCTGAAACATAGAATAAACATCTGGAGATATCCTAGCTATAGACTCAGAAGATTTAAAGCGGTACTGGTTTGACAGAGATATATAGAATGGGTAGACTAATCTTTGAGTTGTTATTTTCCTTTATTAGATGTTTATACGTGTCTTAAGCCATGCTAAGCCTTCTTATAAATGGACAATTTGTTGTGAATGATGCAAACCTGATTTGTACTGAACCTTTTTTTTTTCTCTAAATAAAAACTATAATGTTAAAAAAAGAATATAGGCCCAGGAGAGCATGCTGGGGAGGTAAGTGAAGGCAAATATGTATGAAGGACAAAAATAAAATACATAAAATTCCAGCATGCATGAGGACAAAGGGGGCATTCATAGCATATTACAATCATGGTAATTAGGGAATGAGGAAAGAAATACAATATATTAATAAACATTCTAGACAATAACATTTGATATTAAAGGATAAAAATCTTACCTTCATATACTCCATTGCAGGACCTGGATGATCTTGAGCGCCTGCAGGCTTCTCCCCATCACCGAGTACCGCAGGGTGGCGACTAACCTCTGCTCCGGAGTGATGGCTTGCCTCATGCAGGTATCCTGCCTGCTGATATAGGGGGTCAGCAAAGCCAACAAACGGTGAAATACGGGGTCCGTCTTCCAGAGAAGGTTCCTGAAATCATCAGGATTATTCTCACGGATCTCACGGATCTCATCCTCCCCACCCTGTTCATGGACTGGACTTGTGTCAAGGTAAGGACCCCAGCACGAACTCTACGAGGAGTATGTATACGCAACATGGCTAGAAAACGGTCGGCTGGTCAGAACGAAGTAACAGAATGCACTGAAGAAAAGCAAGGCCTGTGAAGAGCGACCTGAAAAACAGCAAAGAGCGGACAAGAATGCAATGAATAATCAAATACGAACTCACTGCACGCACTGAAGACCAGATACAAACCCACATGCACAAACTGAACAGCAGAAAATGATCTGAAAACCACGAGTATGAAAAAGCGCAAATCATCTCTCACCAAACTTTTACTAACACGAGATTAGCAAAAGGACACCAAAGGGTGCCACGCTTGGTTCTGAACTACCCTTTTCTAGTCTTGTCGTACGTGGTGTACGTGACCGCGTTCTTGGCGATAGGAAATTCCAACAACTTTGTGCGACCATGTGTATGCAAAACAAGTTTGAGCCAACATCCGTCGGAAAAAATCCATGGATTTTGTTGTCAGAATGTCCGATCAATGTCCGACCGTGTGTACAGGGCATTACACATTTATCCATTTGATTATTCAGGTGGATTATATATAATCTCATGTCTGCACTAGACACTTTCTATTGTTTGGTTCACTTTGCACTTTTTACCACTGTTTCAGCAGTTCATACAGTTCTACCTGCCATTTTATACACTTATGCTAATAAGTGTTTTATTTACTTGGGTATCATCAGCCAAAGGTTTTGCACATTTGTACCATGTTTATTTCATAGGTATAATTCACTTATTAGCACTGCACTTATTTTATGATAAAGAAATATGCCCCTACCTCTTGGACCTAGTTGTCACTCTGGCACCCCATATCCCAGACATTTACTGGCGCCTTGACAGGGCCCACAGATCTTTGGTTCCTAAACCCCCCAGGTGCCAATCCCAGGGACATTATTGTCCACTTCCACTATTATGAAAGCAAAGAGGCTCTCACTATAGCCACACCCAATAAAACCCAGGTGGAATTTAAAGGCACCAAGATTCAAATCTTTAGTGACCTGTCATCCATCACCCTAGCAAAAAGACACAGCCTACGCCCTGTTACGGCTCATCTGCAAAACCATCAAGTCACCTACCTGCATCCAGAGATGGGGTACAGTACTCAATACGAGACCTTAAAGATAGCGAGGTTTTCATTTGTTATTTAGGTCTCCCACCAATTCCTGGAGAGGACCTTCAGATACCCGTTCCATTTCCATGGCCGCTCTCCACTCCTGGAAAGATCTGGACCCCAGTCCGGCAAAAAACCTGGAAAATCTCCTCCACTCCCCAATGAACTGCATCTTCCAGATATCCCACCTGAAGATTTTCTTTTGCATACCTGTTCTACACTTACACAGATGACTCTGTTCTCATCTGTATGCTGTAAGATTTTGGTTTAAGAGTCTTGATTACTTGCTCATGGGACCATTTTTTTTACTGTTCCCTGTTACAACGTTATTTGCTTTGATGTTTTCAGTCTGTTTATTTCATATCCTATCTGGAAAATGAGGTGGACTAGCTGTCAGATCTTGTGGGCCACCATGCTCCTCTCCACAGTCCCAGGCCCTGGCCTTGGATTCCTGAGGTTTTTGTTCTTCTCAGGCCTTTTACCATAGTTGTTTTTTATTTTTATTTTTCTTCTTTTTCTGGTCTTTTTTTTTTTACCTGTTTTTGGCTCACAAATGTGATCCAAATATCATTGTTCTGCTCTCTTCAATAGTCTTTTTTACTCTACTGTTTTTTCTTTTTTACCTTATACATCACGGACTATGCACTTTATTTTTATTGATAGAAGAATGTTTGCTGGAAAGTATATTTTCATGTAATGTACAGGGTTTGAACTCCATCCATAAGTGTTGGCTGGCATTGAAGGAGTTCAAGTCTTCTAAGGCAGATGTGGTCATGGTCCAGGAAACACATTTCCATGCAGAGAGATCTTTCAAATTTGCCTCTAAGCAATGCCCCACTACCTTTGTAGTCTCTGATGCTTCCGGAAAGGCTGGTGTAGCAATCCTTATCAAACGCTCCTGCCCTATATGGATTAAATCCTCTTTTCTTGACCCTCACGGCCGATTTGTTCTCCTGAGCTGTAACCACATGAATGCATCCTTCACCTTGGCTAATATATATTTTCCTAACTCGGGACAAACTGGGTTCCTTACGCAGGTTTTTGAGAAAATACAATCTTCCTTACAGCCCTTCATGATCATGGGTGGGGACTTTAATGTATGCATTTCTCCGACCGAGGATAGATGCACTATTTTTCAGACTACCCCCATCAACCCATGTTCAAAAACTATCCTCCTCTTTTTTGTAAACTCACCAGATCCCATAATCTTTTTGATACATTGAGGGTGAAACATCTGACCCACAAACAATTTACATTCTACTCCCTGTCTCACAAATTATACACCAGACTAGATCGACTTTATTGATGCATGTGGTAACTTCAGAAATAAACCCTATCACTTGGTCCGACCATGTGCCTATAGTCCTCGACCTTGTCCTCACTGCCCTGACATCCAGAACTTGACATTGGTGCCTTAATGAATATTTTCTTCATATTCCTGATAAAAAAGACCAACTACAACAAAAATTGTCAGAATTTTTTCAACTCAACAAAGGCACTGTGTCCGAGACCTCCACTTTGTGGAAAGCCCATAAGGCTTTTTTCAGCAGTGAATATGTATCTGCTGGCTCTCGCCTGAAATGTGAGACCAATCTTTAAAGGTCCACTCTTCTCACCCAATTATCTGCAGCGGGGGTACATTTACTCCATTCCCCCACTGTGGACCGTCTTTGCTCTGTTGTCTCTCTCCATAACCGTATTAAATCATTGGACATGAGTAGGATTTCTAAATCTATGTTATGGGCTAGACACATTTTTTGAATATGCCAATAAGCCTCATAGGATGCTAGTCCGTAAACTAGGGCTGCGGAAATTAACGATTAATTCCTCGATTAATCGTTAATTTTTTTGATCGATCAAAATTTTTTTGAACGGTAGGCTGCCTGCCCTGGGGCTGCTTGGCCAAGCTGTGGCTGCAGTGCAGCGCTCCGCTCCCTCCTCCTTCACTATATGTCATACACAGTCTGCGGGCATCTCCCGCTGTGTGTTTCTGAGCTGAGTGTGAAAACTTTGGCTGCGCTGTGAGAAAAGTCCCACCCTCCTCCTAGATCAGCTTGTGTGATAGACGCAGTGTTCTGTCTATCACATGAGCTGATCTAGGAGGAGGTCAGGACTTTTCTCACAGCGTGGCAAAAGTTTTCACACTCAGCTCAGAGACACACAGCGGGAGATGCCCGCAGACTGTGTAATCCAGGCACAGGCACTGACTAAAGTGAGGCTGTGATTATGGGCACAGTGAGGCTGCATTATGGGCACGGTGAGACTGCATTATGGGCACGTTGAGACTGTATTATGAGCATGGTGAGGCTGCCATTATAGGTACGGCGAGGCTGCAATTATGGGCACGGTGAGACAACATTATGGGCACGGTGAGGCTGCGATTATAGGCACAGCGAGGCTGCGATTATGGGCACGGTGAGACCGCATTATGGGAATGGTGAGACTGTGATTATGGGCACGGTAAGTCTGAGATTATGGGCACGGTGAGACTGCATTATGGGCATAGTAAGGCTGCGATTATGGGCATGGTGAGGCTGCAATTATGGGCACGGTAAGGCTGAGATTATGTGCACGATGAGGCTGAGTTTATGACGTGTGACGTCCTAGCCATGCCCCACTATGTCCGGCTTCAGACGTTGCTATAACAATGGTGCTAAATCAGCTAAAAGTAGTTGGATCTGTATGTGCGTTATAATTAATCAAAATTAGTCGATTAATTGATTAAAAAAAAGATTAATCAAACGCAAAAATTTTAATTAGTAACAGCCCTACTGTAAACTAAAACCATATCCCTTCCTTTCTATACCTAATTTCTTGATGTAATCAAATGGTACCCCAACCTATTGTCCTCAAGCCATGTCTAAGGTCTTTCGTGAATTTTACCATAAACTTTATAACTGAGTTAATATGAGTATTACTGCTGAGAAAATATCAGACATTATCCCTGACAACTACTGACCTATTGCTTTATTAAATTTGGACTACAAAATATTCACGAACATTCTTGCAGATTATTACTATTGCTTCCATCACTAACACATAAAGACCAGGTAGGCTTTGTTCCAACTAGACATGCTGGTGACAACACAAGACACACCAATAAAGTTTTTTATCACTTAAACTGGTCGTTCTTGTTTGCAGTCTTTTCCCAATATGGGTTTTCAGGTCCGTTTATTCATGCCCTTTGGGCATTATATTCTGAACCTACCTCCCAAGTGCAGCTCACTTCCCATTGTTCGCAGTTGTTCCCCTTAAGTAATGGCACCAGGCAGAGGTGCCCCCTATCGCCCTTACTCTTTATTCTTAGTTTGGAGCCTCTGGCTACTGCCATCCACTGTGACTCTGATATATGAGAGGTGCTCCGGCGACAACGGGAATATAAACGTTCCCTTTTAGCTGATAACATCCTGTTGACACTAACGCATCCCGACATCTCCCTCCCTTCCCTACACCTTACAATCTTTTGGCACTTTATCAGGGTTCAAAGTTAATTCAACCAAAACCGAAGCCCTTCCTATTAATATTCCAATGGATCTCCTCACTTCTCTCCAGCAAAACTTTAAATATCACAGGTTCTCCCACTCACTCAAATATCTAGGCATTCATTTGACTTCCTCCTATTCTACCTTATATCAGGCTAACCCCCCCTATTTACAGAAATTAACCATTTATTAAAAAATTGGAGAATTAATGTTCTCAAAATGTTGATACTTCCCAAACTACTGTACTTGTTTGAGACCCTCCCAGTGTCGATCCCATTACCCCAGTTGAAAGCACTTCAGAGAAATCTTCTTAATTTTATGGAATAATGCCTCCCACAGGATAGCAGGATTGGTAGTCCAAGCTCTGTGAACTAGAGGCGGATTGGGAGCCCCTGATTTATTAAAATACTACTATGCCACACAGTTAAAGGCTATTGCCTCTTGTACGTCTAGATATGCTACGAACAGATGGTCTGAAATTGAAATAGGGGTTACCTCCCTTGCACATCCTTGCTATATGCTATGGCTATGGCCACCCTCTGACAAATATATGCCTCAATTGAGGAGTGTATGCCTGGCCCCCGATGCTATTTACTTGCAAGCTATTTACTTGCAAAGCTATTTACTTGCAAATTTGCAAGCGATGCTCTAGCAAGTACTCTCTCTCCTCTCCATGTACACCACTTACAAACATTTTATTTAATCTAGATATTCCTGACAAAATTATTTTATTACTAAGTCCTCTCCCCTCACCAACTGGTTTTAAACTATTGTGCTCTAGGGGCCTTTATGAACCTCATTTGATCTCCTCCATATATAAACTTCTACATGAATCTACTCCTTTAACCAAAGCTAGCCATGCATATATGAGGAAATGGTCCCATATTCTTCAACAACCCATCTCCTTAGTTGATTGGGGGGAAATCTGGGACTCTACATCTAGAATTTCACGTTGTGTGGTGAAGAAAGAGACTGCTTACAAAATACTTTTATTTTGGTATAGGACTCCAGATTTTTTACATGCCCAAAATTTGGTGAACGCTGGGCAATGTAGGAGATGTAGTAGCACTATAGGGTACTCATTATCATATCTTTTGGGACTGTTCTGGTATCAAACCTTTTTTGGCCCATGTTCAAACCCTTTTGCAAAATGTTTTAGATGTTTCTATCCCTTTAAACCCTATACATTATCTATTAGGTCTTCCTTTTCTGGGCATCTCTAGGGCTGCTAGGAGGTTGATGCCTTTTGTATTATTCATGGAAAAACATGCTATATCTCAGTGCTGGTTGTGCCCCCCCCCCCCACTTTCCTGCAATTTCTATTCTATCTGCCATAGCTGACATCCATAGGATGGAACATCTGACTGCAATGATAGATAACACTTTGACAAGGTTTAATGAGGTATGGGAGGCTTGGGATGACTCTGAATACAGTCCTGAAACTGTCCCTCCGAAATCTTAGACTCTTTGAATGCATTCACATGTCATAATTTCTCATCTGGACAGAACAGTGTTTTTTCTTTTAAGAAATGTGTGTTATTGTCACTATAATTATGAAGACATCTGTTTTTATCTTTGATAGTGAGACCTGTTTTCCTCTTTTCTTGCAACCAAGGAATCCCGAATGTGTCCTGAGGAAGCTTAGAGGCGAAACGCGCACTAGGGCTCACATCATATATCAGGTATTTCTATGTATATGGTTTTTAAATCTTTTTCTATGTCCATTTTCATACCATGTATATATCTATGTCTCAATAAATATTACTACTTTTCCATATCCCTATTGTTTACTGTGCCTTTAAAGTCCGACCTTGGGTCACCTTTTGGGACCCCCTTTTTTTGTATGTCCATAACTATCTATGGATGAGGCAATGTGAGTGCTTTTTTTCTCCTATGTCCTTTCTGTATCTGCACTTCTGTATCTGTCTTTCAGAAAGAGAGCAATACCAATTACATCATAGTTCTCTTACCATAGCTTCCAGCTCACCTATTTTGCTTCGCAGACTTCTAGCATTGGTGAACAAACAATTTACTTCATTGTCACATTTTGCACATGTATTTTGCATATTTTTTTATTTTTGTACAAATAGGACCATTTCCAATGGTTGTTTGTAACATGGGAATCTTGTTATCCTCTGCCATAGCCCTCCCCATCTTTCCCCATTCCACCCACCAATAGGGTGGAATGGAAGAAGTGATCCACTTTCTCCACCAATTATGGTTGGGGAAGAAGTGAAACTTAAAATAGAATCGATCCTCAACTGCAGGAAGCAAAGGAGGGCATTTCTGCCAATATCCTGCATTGATATGCACATTTGTGTAAGTGCATTGTGATTACCTGTACGTGCAGTGTGGGTGTTAATGGTTTATACCATTCATCCATACCCATCACCACCTCCATCAGTTCAGAAACACTTACCACCCTCTTTGTTTTCCTTTTGCCAGACCTCTCCTCACTTCCAAACACCTTCACACTCCACAACAGCCCCTCCATCCTCAACCGCACTCTCCCCCTACCCCGACTATTTACTTCACTCCCCCCACCATCCACTCCTTTCCCATTTCATCATTCACCAATACAGGCACACCACTCACACTCCTTCCAACACCACTTTCCCTGATATTCAACACCACTTGACCCTTAAGGCTAGCCATAGACAGTTTGAATCTCGACCGGTTCCTATCGGAACCATTTATGGGCAGGCTGATTGTACCAAGTTCATCAATCAAGTTGTGTACAACCAGCCTGCCAGATTTACTTACTGCTATAGCCGCTAGCAATAATCACTGTGTTGTCTAGGTGCGGACAGCCCCCCCATCGGGAGAATGAAAATGTCTCAGCAGGAGGGATTCCTCTGTGAGCACTGTCTGTGTTGATGGGGAATCATGCAAATTTGCACCAGCTTTGGACTGCCTAAGAGAGCCCCAATGATGTTGGGGGAGGAGGGACCAGCATTACCACACACACTAGCCCAGCACCCTCCCCAGCACCACCCCCGCAGCCTCTGTACACCTAGGTTCACCTAGATCAGTGATGGTAAACCTTGGCACCCCAGATGTTTTGGAACTACATTTCCCATGATGCTCCACTACACTGCAGAGTGCATAAGCATCATGGGAAATGTAGTTCCAAAACATCTGGAGTGCCAAGGTTCACCATCACTGACCTAGATGATACAAGAGTAACTGACACAAATGTTGTAAATATATAATGATTAAAGACTAATACATGATTGTGGTTATTAGTGTTAATGAGGAAACAGGTGTGCATTTACAGTTATAGAACACAAACTCCTCAAATACAAACAAATTTCCCATAGCAACTTGGTTCTTTTCCAGAGATTATAGTTTATTGGATCCCAGAACAGATGACAAAATCCAGCAAAGTATGTGCAAAATATGCAATAATCAAAAGTCTTCTGGGTACCATTCAAAATACTGAGTCCTTTTCTGTCATAGCATGCATATGGACTCCCCACCCATCCAGCATATACTGCATGCCTGGTCTATATTATGCACCTAGATAGTTTCCATGCATGCAATAATGTATACTATATAATGTATACTATATCTCAGATCATCCCTAGGTCATGCTCCACCTATGAATCCTTCTCTAATATACAGTTTCCTTCCTCATCTACTAAAATGTAAAGACAATTGATTGGTTGATCAAACACTTTTGATCTTGTTTGTTAAACAATATGAAAAGGCCAGTTAGGGCTAGCTGTTGTGTTTACTAGGACAGGAAACAATTGCCCATTTGACCAATTAAAATTTTTCTTGTTATAGTTCGCCTTTTGAATAGAATTATATAGTAATATAGTAGTATAGACAGATTTTGCCATGTTTATCAATCCCTTGATTGTTACCTGTGTATGCCTTTACATTTGGAAATATAGTATATATATATATATATACAGTATCTCACAAAAGTGAGTACACCCCTCACATTTTTGTAAATATTCTATTATATCTTTTTCATGTGGCAACACTGAAGAAATGACACTTTGCTACAAAGTAAAGTAGTGAGTGTACTGCTTGTAAAACAGGGTAAACTTGCTCTCCCCTCAAAATAACTCAACACACAGCCATTAATGTCTAAACTGCTGGCAACAAAAGTGAGTACACCCCTAAGTGAAAATGTCCAAATTGGGCCCAATTAGCCATTTTCCTCCCCGGTGTCATGTGACTTGTTAGTATTACAAGTTCCCTTTCCTGACCGGCCCGGCTGTATGCTCAGATAAGGTCTGGTATGGATTTTGGCGGGCCCCATGCCATTTTTTCGGCGTAGGGGGTTCCACTTAAAATCCATACCAGACCGATGGGCCTGGTATTTCGCTAGAAGGGAATTCCCTCTCGTGCCCGCTGCAGTAGGAAAATGTGTTTTTCCTATTGCATCCAGCGCGAGATGTACAGTACCCTGTCGCCGAGAACCAGCGCGATGGGATCACACTGGAAACATTCTCGCAGCTGCCTACTGTAGTTTGTACAGAAGTCCGATGGTTTTGTGTACACACGATCAGACTTTTGTTGCTGGAAAGTTTGTGTGTTCTCACTGCCAACAAAAGTCCGATGGAAACAGAAAAAGTTTGTCCGATGGAGCGTACACACGGTCGGATGTTGCTCCAAAACAGCCAATTTGCATGTTTTTTGTCAAAGAGTCCGATCGTGTCCGATCGTGGGCCTTATGCACTAGGTTTAGCTAACTATGCAATTAACCTTTTATACCCCAAATTACAGCCACCAGATAGCTTATTGGTCTATCAAACATTCATAATAACAACTATGATGTTTAACCACTTCAGCCCCGGAGGATTTGGCAGTTCAATGACGGGAGGACTTTTTACAATTTGGCACTGTGCTGCTTTAACTGGTAATTTTGCGGTCATGCAATGTTGTACCCAAACAAAATTTGCATCTTTTTTTCCCCACAAATAGAGCTTTCTTTTGATGGTATTTGATTGCCTCTGCAATTTTTATTTTTTGCGATATAAATGGAAAAAAGGCCAAAAATTTTGAAAAAAATTATATTTTCTACTTTTTGTTATAAAAAAAAATAATAAACTCAATTTTAGTCATACATTTAGGCCAAATGTCTTAGCCACATGTCTTTGGTAAAAAAGTTATAACAAACGTTATAGCGTCTACAAACCAGGGTACATTTTCTGGAATTTATGCAGCTTTTAGTTTATGACTGCCTCTCATTTCTTGAGGTGCTAAAATGGAAGGGCAGTACAACCCCCCCAAATGACCCCATTTTGAAAAGTATATACCCCAAGGAAATTGCTGAGAGGCATGTTGAGCCCATTGAATATTTTATTTTTTTGTCACAAATGATTGAAAAATGACAAAAAAAAAAAAAAAAATTACACAAAGTTGTCACTAAATGATATATTGCTCACACGTGCCATAGTTATATGTGGAATTACAACCCAAAATACATTTTGCTGCTTCTGCTGAGTATGGGGATAACTCATGTGTGAGACATTTTGGGAGCCTACCTGCGTACAGGACCCCGAAAACCAAGCACTGCCTTCAGGATTTTTAAGGGTGTAAATTTTTGATTTCACTCCTCACTACCTATCAAAGTTTTGAAGGTCATTAAATGGCAAGATGGCACCCCCCCCCCCCCCCCCAAATGACCTAATTTTGGAAAGTAGACACCCCAAGCTATTTGCTGATAGGCATGTTGAGTCCATGGAATATTTTATATTTTGCCACAAGTTGCGGGAAAATTAATTATTTTTTATTTTGCACAAAGTTGTCACTAAATGATCTATTGTTCAAACATGCCATGGGCATATGTGAAATTACACCCCAAAATACATTCTGCTGCTTCTCCTGAGTACGGGGATACCACATGTGTGAGACTTTTGGAGAGCCTAGCCATGTACAGGACCCCGAAAACCAAGCACCGCCTTCAGGCTTTCTAAGGGAGTAAAATGGTGATTTCACTTCCTCAGTACCTATCACAGTTTCAGAGGCCATGAAATGACAAGATAGCGCAACCCCCCCCCCCCAAATTACCCCATTTTGCAAAGAAGACACTTCAAGCTATTTGCTGAGAGACATGTTGAGTCCATGAAATATTTTATATTTTGCCACAAGTTTCGGGAAAATTACAATTTTTGTTTTTGCACAATGTTGTCACTAAATGATATATTGTTCAAACATGGCGTGGTTATATGTGGAATTACACCCCAAAATACATTCTGCTGCTTCTCCTGAGTACGGGGATACCACATGTGTGGAACTTTTTGGCAGTCTAACTGCATTCAGGACCCCGAAAAAAATCACCACCTTCAGGCTTTCTAAGGGCGTGCATTTTTGATTTCACTCCTCACTGAATATCACAGTTTCGGAGGCCTTGAAATGCCCAGATAGCACAAATCCTCCCCAAATGATCCAATTTTGGAAAATAGACACCCCAAGTTATCTGCTGGGAGGCATGTTGAGTAATATGTAGATCTCACTTTTTGTCACAAAGTTTTGAAAATTGAGAAAAGAAAAAAAAAAAATTTTCTTCATTTTCAAAAATAAATGAGATCTGCAAAAAACTCACCATACCTCTTAGCAAATACCTTGGGGTGTCTTCTTTCCAAAATGGGGTCATTTGGAGGGTTTTGTGCTATCTGGACATTTTAGGGCCTCCATAACTGGGATAGGTAGTGAGGAGTAAAATCACAATTTTCGCCTTTAGAAAGCCTGAAGGCGTTACTTGGTTTTTGGGGTCCTGTACATGGCTAGGCTCCCAAAAAGTCTCACACACGAGGTATCCCTGTACACAGGAGAAGCAGCAGAATGTATTTTGGGGTGTAATTCCACATATAACCATGCCATGTTTGAACAATATATCATTGGATGACAACTTTGTGTAAAAAAAACTGTAATGCCGCGTACACACGATCAGACTTTACGGCAGACTTTGCTCGGCGGACTTTACGCCGGACTTTGTCGGCTAGGTGCGGTGGACTTAAAAACGGACGGACTTGGACACACACGATCACTCCAAAAGTCTGCTGGTTTTGAACGCTGTGACATACAGCACGTACAACGGGACAATAAAAAGGAAGTTCAAGCCCCAATACGGCACCCTTTGGGCTCCTTCTGCTAATCTCGTGTTTATCTCGTGTTAGTAGAAATTTGGTTAGATACGATTCGCGCTTTTCACACTTATTTCGATCGTTTTCTACGGTTCAGTTTGTGCTTGTGAGGTTTGTATCTGCTTTTCAGTGCGTGTTGGACAGTTCGTAACCTGCCTAGCAGGCCGTTCTGGTCCGCTCGTTCCTGATTTTCAGGTCGTTCTTCATAGGCCTTGCTGTTCTTCAGTGCGTTTGTTATAAGTTTGTTTGTTTGACCAGCCGACCGTTTTGAAGCCATGTCGCGTGGGGACTTGGTGTTGGAGTTAATACTTTGAACCGAGTCCAGTCCATGAACAGGGCGAGGAGGAGTTCATGGATGAAGAATTGGTTGCGCCAGCGTGACCAATTCTCGCATATGCCTTTGCTCCGTGAGATCCGTGAGAATAATCCTTAGGATTTCAGGAATTATCTCTGGATGACAGACCCCGTTTTTGAGCATCTGCTGGCTATGCTGACCCCCTATATCAGCAGGCAGGATACCTGCATGAGGCAAGCCATCAGTGCGGAGCAGAGGCTAGTTGCCACTTTACGTTACTTGGCGACTGGGAGAAGTCTTCAGGACTTGAAGTTCTCAACAGGCATCTCCCCCCAGGCTCTGGGGATAATAATCCCAGAGACTTGTTCTGCCATCATTCAGGTCCTGCAGAAGGACTATATGAAGGTAAGTTTTATCCTTTAACATTACATGATATGTATTAAATGTTTGCTAATGTATAATCTAAATGTCCTCGTTACCTAATTACCATGATTGGAATATGCTGTGAATGTTCCCTTTATCTTCATGCATGCTTGTTTTTTGACATTAATAATTTTTTGCCCTACATGCATATTTTCCTTCAATAACCTCCCCAACATGCAATCCTGGGTCCATTTATATCTCTAGCCTATAGTCCCTTGAACAATGTATATTGTCAGCTCCATTGTACTGTTTGACCCTCCCCACCCCCTCAAATGTTAGAAACTGTCATGTGTGTTTATTAACCTAATTAGTACCCCTCCCCACCCCTCAAATGTTTGAAACTGTCAGGTGTGTTTATTAACCTAATTAGTACCCCTCCCCACTCCCTAAAATGTTTGAAACTGTCAGGTGTGTTTATTAACCTAAATAGTAGCCCTCCCCCAACCCCTCAAATGTTTGAAACTGTCAGGTGTGTTTTTGACCCTAATTAGAACCCCTCCCCCACCCCCTCAAATGTTTGAAACTGTCAGGTGTGTTTTTGACTCTAATTAGAACCCCTCCCCCACCCCCTCAAATGTTTGAAACTGTCAGGTGTGTTTTTGACCCTAATTAGAACCCCTCCCCCACCCCCTCAAATGTTTGAAACTATCAGGTGTGTTTATTAACCTAATTAGTACCCCTCCCCCCACATTCAAATTGATCAATGGGCCATCAGAGGGGGTGAGTAATCTTATAAGTGGGCCTTATGTTTTTTAGAATAAAAATTACAAACACACATATTAATAATGTTCGACTGCTGTTGTTCAATAATGTTTTTGTGTAATCTGATATCCAAGTTATGTTTAAAAGTACTTATCTTATTTTTTTTTTTCACTCCACAGTTTCCTTCCAGTACACAGGAATGGCAGACTGTGGCCTCCCAGTTGGCTGACCGTTGGGACTTTCCCAACTGTGTCGGGGCGATTGATGGGAAGCATGTCCGCATTGTGCCACCACCCTATTCGGGGTCTTATTTCTATAACTACAAGGGGTTCCATAGTGTAGTTTTGATGGTGGTGGTCTCGGCACATTTGGACTTTCTGTTTGTGGACGTGGGGAAGAATGGATGGATGTCTGACGGAGGAGTCTTTACACAGACCGAGCTGTGCCAGCGTCTCCAGACTGGTGGCCTGGGATTGCCACCTGATGACCAGAATGTGGATGGACTCCCCTCCCCTCAATGGCCGTTCCCCCAAAGGACACTCACCCCTGAGAGGAGGGTATTTAATTACCTGCTGGCTAGAGCAAGAAGAGTTGTGGAGAATGCCTTTGGGATTCTGACCAGCCGGTTCCGTTTGTTCCTCTCAACCATAAATCTGGTGGACTATAAGATTAATCATGTCATACTGGCTTGCTGCATACTCCATAATTTCTTAAGAAGACATTCAGCTACATATATGTGGGGCATTAGTGGTAGGTTAACCAAAGCACAAAAACACAAGGTGAGTATAGTAGTAAGTCCTAGTTGCAATTTTGAAACACCCAATAAGAGGACAATATGCGACCGGTCTAAACTATGTGGCATGTTCACCAATGCCAGGAGCATGGCAGACAAGATGGGTGAACTAGAGATACTGTTGTACAAGGAGGATTTGGATTTTGTGGGAATTTCAGAGACCTGGTTCAACAGCTCTCATGATTGGCTGGCAAACATTCAAGGGTATACCCTATACCGCAAGGATAGAGAGGGTAAAAAAGGGGGAGGGGTATGCCTATATATCAAGAATAGGGACGAGCCGAACACCCCCCGGTTCGGTTCGCACCAGAACCTGCGAACGGACCGAAAGTTCGCACGAACGTTAGAACCTCATTGACGTCTATGGGACTCGAACGTTCGAAATCAAAAGTGCTCATTTTAAAGGCTAATTTGCATGGTATTGTCCTAAAAAGGGTTTGGGGACCCGGGTCCTACCCCAGGGGACATGTATCAATGCAAAAAAAAGTTTAAAAACGTCAGTTTTTTCGGGAGCAGTGATTTTAATGATGCTTAAAGTAAAAAAAAAAAGTGAAATATTCCTTTAAATATCGTACCTGAGGGGTGTCTATAGTATGCCTGTAAAGTGACGCGTGTTTCCCGTGTTAAGAACAGTCCCTGCACCAAATGTCATTTTTAAAGGAAAAAATCTCATTTAAAACTGCTTGCGGGTTTAATGTAATGTCGGGTCCTGGCAATATGGATGAAAATCAGTGAGACAAACGGCATGGGTACCCCCCAGTCCATTACCAGGCCCTTTGGGTCTTGTATGGATATTAAGGGGAACCCCGCACCCAAATTAAAATAAGGAAAGGTGTGGGGCCACCAGGCCCTATATACTCTGAACAGCAGTATACAGGCTGTAGGTTTGTTGTTAAGTAGAATCTCTTTGTAATTTTGAACGGGTACATTTTTAACGTGTTTAGCTCCAGCCAAAAAATCTTTTTTAAGCTTTTTGGAAAACATAGGGAAGGGTTATCACTCCTGTGACATTTGTTTTGCTGTCTTTCCTCCTCTTCAGAAGATTTCACCTCACTTTTTGTCCCAATGGATTGGAAAGCATCAGTGGAAAGGAGAAATGTTTTTCCCATATTAACTCTTACAGGAGAGAATTTCCCTTCCTAGGGGTAGATTTATTCTCACTTCCTGTTGTCTCCTTCCGTTTGCAAGTAGGAGTCGTTTGTAAGTTAGTTGTTTGAAAGTAGGGTCCTGCCCTATATACTCAGCAGAAATTTGGGCCTTAGGTGTTGCTGTGGCCACAACACTGTAAGCCCTCACAGGGCTCTGCTGTGAAATATTAGATCAAGAATTGTAATTACATGCCCCTGTTGAACAGGAGCTGAAAAATTAGGCTTTAGGCACTGGTGCTGGTGCCACAACACTGCAACCCCTCACAGACACTCTAGTTGGAATGCAGGAACGAGCCCTGCTGCAAAGTATTGCATCAAAAATTGTAATTACACGCCCCTGTTAAACAAGGGCTGAAAAATTGGGCCTTAGGCACTGGTGCTGGTGCCACAACACTGCAACCCCTCACAGACACTCTAGTTGGAATGCAGGAACGAGCCCTGCTGCAAAGTATTACATCAAAAATCGTAATTACACGCCCCTGTTAAACAGGGGCTGAAAAATTGTGCCTAAGGCACTGGTGGTGGCACCCAGAACCAAAAATGTTCTTACAAGCTATCAGCGTGATGATTGAGGAGGAAGAGGATAATTACTCAGGGATAGTCACTCAGCATCAGCATAGGCAGTCTTTGAAGGGATCTGAGATTTCAAAAAAAATTATTCGGTTACATCAGCATCAGGTGCTTGGTAGCTGGTGGTGATCCAAGACTCATTAATTTTTATGAAGGTCAGTCGATCGACTGAGTCAGTGGACAGACGCACCCTGTGATCGGTTACCACGCCTCCAGCAGCACTGAATGTGCGTTCCGAAAGAACGCTGGATGCAGGACAGGCCAGTAGCTCAATTGCATACTGTGCAAGCTCTGGCCAGTGATCCATCCTCAAGACCCAGTAACCCAGAGGATTTTCGGTGGGAAAGGTGTCCAAGTCTGATCTTGCCCCTAGGTATTCCTGCACCATGTAAAACAGACGCTGGCGATGGTTGCTGGAACCGATCATACCTTGGGGCTGCGGACCAAAAAATTGTCTGAACGCATCGGTCAGACGGCCACCTTCTCCACCGCTCCTTCTTTGACCGACCGAAGCCTCAGCAACACGTTGTCCAGAAACAGGAGTTTGTAACCTCCCAGTCTCTGGGAACGCGTTGCACAGACCTTTCTGCAAGGCCTCCCGAAGATGTTTCATCCTCTGCTCCCTCTGCGATGGCAAGATAAGGTCCGCAAACTTACCCTTGTAAAGTGGATCAAGGAGGGTTGCCAGCCAGTATTGGTCCTTCTCCTTGATACCACGAATACGAGGATCCTTACGCAGGCTTTGCAGGATCAGGGAGGCCATGCAGCGTAGGTTTGCTGAGGCATTCGGTCCGGAGTCCTCTGGGTCACTAAGGACAACATGGTCCGCAGCCACCTCCTCCCAGCCACGTACAAGTCCATGTGTTTCTTGGGACTGATCCCTTAAAGACTGCTGCTGATGCTGAGTGCCAGGCTCCACCTCCATACTGACACAATCTTCCTCCTCCTCCTCCTCCTCCTCTTCCTCCTCGTCCTCTTCCTGTGTGATCGGCGGGCACGCAGGAACACTGTCTGGATAAAGGGGGCCTTGAGAGCTAAGGAAGTCCTCCTCTTCCTGCCTCTGTTCTGCCTCAAGTGCCCTGTCCATTATTCCATGCAGCGTGTGCTCCAACAGGTGGACAAGGGGGACAGTGTCACTGATGCATGCACTGTCACTGCTCACCATCCTCGTGGCCTCCTCAAATGGTGACAGGACAGTGCATGCATCCCTGATCATGGCCCACTGGCGTGGGGAAAAAAAAACAAGCTCCCCTGACCCTGTCCTGGTGCCATAGTCGCACAGGTACTCATTGATGGCCCTCTGCTGTGTGTGCAGCCGCTGCAGCATGGCCAACGTTGAGTTCCACCTGGTGGGCATGTCACAGATTAGGCGGTTCTTGGGCAGGTTAAACTCCTTTTGGAGGTCCGTCAGCCGAGCACTGGCATTATATGACCGGCGGAAATGCACACAGACTTTCCTGGCCTGCCTCAGGACATCCTGTAAGCCCGGGTACCTGCCCAAGAACCGCTGCACCACCAAGTTAAGGACGTGAGCCAAACAGGGCACATGGGTCATTTGTCCCTGTCGGAGGGCAGAGAGGAGGTTGGTGCCATTGTCGCAAACCACCATTCCTGCCTTAAGTTGGCGTGGCTTCAACCACCTCTGAACCTGCCCCTGCAGAGCTGACAGAACCTCTGCCCCAGTGTGGCTCTTGTCCCCCAAACACACCAGCTCAAGCACCGCATGGCATCTTTTGGCCTGCGTACTTGCGTAGCCCCTTGAACGACTACGGAGCACCACTGGTTCCGAGGAAGAGGCCATGGAGGAAGAAGAAGAGGAGGGGGTGGAGGAGAGAGGTGTGTCACAATCATTAGCATTTTGGAGGCGTGGTGGCGGAACAACCTCCAACACTACTGCACCTTGTCCTGCATCCTTCCCAGCTGCCAGCAGAGTCACCCAATGCGCCGTGAAACTTAGGTAACGTCCCTGTCCATGCCTGCTGGACCATGAGTCAGCGGTAATATGCACCTTACCGCTGACCGCCCTGTCCAGCGAGGCATGGACATTGCCTTCCACATGCTGGTAGAGAGCCGGAATCGCCTTCCGTGAGAAAAAGTGGCGTTTGGGTACCTGCCACTGAGGAACCGCACATTCCACAAACTCACGGAAGGGGGCAGAGTCTACCAACTGAAAAGGCAGCAGTTGAAGTGCTAGCAATTTTGCCAAGCTAGCATTCAACCGTTGGGCATGTGGATGGCTGGGAGCAAACTTCTTTCAGCGGTGCAGCAGCTGGGGCAGGGAAATTTGCCTGGTACAATCTGACGTTGGTGTACCAAAATCAGATTGCCCACAAGTACATGGCTGTGACACACCTAATTCTACACCTTCATTCCTCTCAGTGCAGGTCTCAGAGAGGACTGAAGGTCTAGTGGGGTTGGAAATCTCAGCTGATGAGGAGCAAGCAGAGGTCCTCTTTGTTCTTTGGTGTGGGTCTTTTAGATACGCTTGCCAACGAACTGCATGGCAGGTCAACATATGTCTGGTCAAGCATGTGGTACCCAAGCGGGAGATGTTTTGGCCACGCGAGATACGCTTGAGACATATGTTGCAAATAGCAGCGGTGCGATCTGATGCACTCGTCTCAAAAAAGGCCCACACCAAAGAACTTTTTGAATAACGCGCAGAGACTGCAGCGCCCTGCACATGTGGAGCTTTGGGGTGTGATGCAGTCAATGTGCTGCCCTTAGGCTGGCCCCTGGAGGGCATCCTGCCTCGTTGGTGATGTGCCGCCTCCTCCTCCTCCTCCTCTCTCCTATCAGGCACCCACGTTGAATCAGTGACCTCATCATCCCCTCCCTCCTCATCACTGGAGCAAACCTGGCAGTATGCTGCAGCAGGGGGAGCATGACTGCCAGATTGCTGTCCTTCTTGGGCACCCCCTCTGTCCGTGCTCGTGTTACTGCCTTCATTGAGCTCAGTATCATCATCAGAGCCTTCCAAACGCTGGGCATCCTCCTGGAGCATGTACCCAACACTGTGGTCAAACAGTTCGAGGGACTCCTCAGGAGGACATGGTGGGGCTAGGGAAGGAGTCACTGATGACATTGAGCCGAGGGAAGAGGCCGCTGCTTTGCCAGACAAAGTACCCTGGGCATGGGTGAGAGAGGATGAGGAGGATGAGGATGGCTTGGTCATCCACTCGACCAAGTCTTCCGCATGTTGCGGCTCAACATGGCCAGCTGCCGAAAAAAAGGCCAAGCGTGTCCCATGGCCACGTGCTGATGAGGATGCACCGTCTCCACGACCAACACTAGACACAGAGCCTGCTTGCCCTCTCTTATTGGCTTGTGACTGTCTGCCTCTCCTTCTTGGCCTTCCAGACATACTAATGGCCTATATATATACTGATACTGCAGCTAGCAAAATCAACTGCCTGCCTGTAGTATGAGAACACCACCAACCTTCTACAGGTAGCTTTAGCTGAATACTGTGAGGTGGACGCACCCCACTAACTTGTAGGTTTAGCAGAACACTGTGAGCAGGACGCACTGCACTAACTGTAAATAGTCTAGCTGCCTGACTGTGGTACTAATAGGATCAAAAGAACACCAGCAATTTTCTTCAGGTAGCTGTATTTACTGTAACAAGACAAGCCTGCCTGTCAGTAAGAAGATAACAGAAACGAATCTAGCTGAACACTGTGAGCAGGACGCACCCCACTAGCTTGTAGGTTTAGCTGAACACTGTGAGGTGGACGCACCCCACTAACTTGTAGGTTTAGCTGAAAACTGTGAGCAGGACGCACCCCACTAACTTGTAGGTTTAGCAGAACACTGTGAGCAGGACGCACTGCACTAACTGTAAATAGTCTAGCTGTCTGACTGTGGTACAAATAGGATCAAAAGAACATCAGTAATTTTCTTTAAAATACTGTAACAAGACAAGCCTGCCTGTCAGTAAGAAGATAACAGGAACGAATCTAGCTGAACACTGTGAGCAGGACGCACCCCACTAGCTTGTAGGTTTAGCTGAACACTGTGAGGTGGACGCACCCCACTAACTTGTAGGTTTAGCAGAACACTGTGAGCAGGACGCACTGCACTAACTGTAAATAGTCTAGCTGCCTGACTGTGGTACTAATAGGATCAAAAGAACACCAGCAATTTTCTTTAAAATACTGTAACAAGACAAGCCTGCCTGTCAGTAAGAAGATAACAGGAACGGATCTAGCTGAACACTGTGAGCAGGACGCACCCCACTAGCTTGTAGGTTTAGCTGAACACTGTGAGGTGGACGCACCCCACTAACTTGTAGGTTTAGCTGAACACTGTGAGCAGGACGCACCCCACTAACTTGTAGGTTTAGCAGAACACTGTGAGCAGGACGCACTGCACTAACTGTAAATAGTCTAGCTGCCTGACTGTGGTACTAATAGGATCAAAAGAACACCAGCAATTTTCTTCAGGTAGCTGTATTTACTGTAACAAGACAAGCCTGCCTGTCAGTAAGAAGATAACAGGAACGGATCTAGCTGAACACTGTGAGCAGGACGCACCCCACTAGCTTGTAGGTTTAGCTGAACACTGTGAGGTGGACGCACCCCACTAACTTGTAGGTTTAGCTGAACACTGTGAGCAGGACGCACCCCACTAACTTGTAGGTTTAGCAGAACACTGTGAGCAGGATGCACTGCACTAACTGTAAATAGTCTAGCTGCCTGACTGTGGTACTAATAGGATCAAAAGAACACCAGCAATTTTCTTCAGGTAGCTGTATTTACTGTAACAAGACAAGCCTGCCTGTCAGTAAGAAGATAACAGAAACGGATCTAGCTGAACACTGTGAGCAGGACGCACCCCACTAGCTTGTAGGTTTAGCTGAACACTGTGAGGTGGACGCACCCCACTAACTTGTAGGTTTAGCTGAACACTGTGAGCAGGACGCACCCCACTAACTTGTAGGTTTAGCAGAACACTGTGAGCAGGACGCACTGCACTAACTGTAAATAGTCTAGCTGCCTGACTGTGGTACTAATAGGATCAAAAGAACACCAGCAATTTTCTTCAGGTAGCTATATTTACTGTAACAAGACAAGCCTGCCTGTCAGTAAGAAGATAACAGAAACGGATCTAGCTGAACACTGTAAGCAGGACGCACCCCACTAGCTTGTAGGTTTAGCTGAACACTGTGAGGTGGACGCACCCCACTAACTTGTAGGTTTAGCTGAACACTGTGAGCAGGACGCACCCCACTTACTTGTAGGTTTAGCAGAACACTGTGGGCAGGACGCACTGCACTAACTGTAAATAGTCTAGCTGCCTGACTGTGGTACTAATAGGATCAAAAGAACACCAGTAATTTTCTTTAAAATACAGTAACAAGACAAGCCTGCCTGTCAGTAAGAAGATAACAGGAACGGATCTAGCTGAACACTGTGAGCAGGACGCACTGCACTAAATGTAAATAGTCTAGCTGCCTGACTGTGGTACTAATAGGATCAAAAGAACACCAGTAATTTTCTTCAAAATACTGTAACAAGACAAGCCTGCCTGTCAGTAGGAATATAACAGGAACGGATCTAGCTGAACACTGTGAGCAGGACGCACTGCACTAAATGTAAATAGTCTAGAAGATAACAGGAACGGATCTAGCTAAACTGAATACAGTGTATATATATATATATATATATGCAACACCTGGGATGCATATATATACACAATACACTTTAAGTGCAGCTAACTGACTGACTGTCCTGCCTAATCTAGCTAACTCAAATGAAATGACACTGTCTCTCTCTCTCTCTAAGCACACCGGAACACACTGCACAGGGCCGCCGTGCAGGCGGCCTTATATAGTGTGCGGCGTGTACTAAATCCCCTGAGCCATAATTGGCCAAAGCCTCCTTGGCTTTGGCCAATTATGGCTCTCTGTTAAGGCGGAGCTGTGATTGGCCAAGCATGCGGGTCATAGTGCATGCTTGGCCAATCATCAGCAAGCAATGCACTGCGATGCCGCAGTGAATTATGGGCCGTGACGAGCCACACGAATTTGGCGCGAACGGCCCATATCGTTCGCAATTCGGCGAACGATCGAACAGCCGATGTTCGAGTCGAACATGGGTTCGACTCGAACACGAAGCTCATCCCTAATCAAGAATAATGTACAAGCGAATGTGAGAGATGACATCACTGAGGGAGCTAGAGAGGAGGTGGAATCCTTATGGGTAGAGCTCCAAAGGGATGAAGCTAAGGGGAAAATAATACTGGGAGTATGCTATAGGCCCCCTAACCTGAAGGAGGAAGTGGAGACGGATCTCCTATCACAAATTGGATTAGCAGCAAGGATGGGAAGTGTTATCATAATGGGGGATTTTAATTATCCAGACATAGACTGGGCGGAGGGAACCGAACATTCATTTAAGGCTCGCCAGTTCCTTAATGTCTTGCAGGACAATTTTATGGGTCAGATGGTAGACGCACCAACTAGAAATAAAACATTACTGGATCTACTGATTACCAACAATACAGACCTGATCACAGATGTGGAAATACGGGGCAATTTAGGTAACAGCGATCACAGGTCAATTAGTTTCAGTATAAATCACACAAATAGGAAACATAAAGGGAATACAAAGACACTGAATTTCAAAAGAGCCAACTTCCCTAAACTACAAACCTTGCTAAAAGGCATAAATTGGGATAAAATATTAGGAACAAAGAATACGGAGGAGAGATGGGTTTGCTTTAAGAGCATATTAAATAAGGGCATTAGCCAATGTATCCCATTGGGTAATAAATTTAAAAGAGCGAACAAAAATCCTGGATGGCTTAACTCCAATGTAAAAATGCATATAAAAGCAAAGGAGAAGGCCTTCAAAAAATACAAGGTTGAGGGATCATCCTCAGCATTCAGACTTTATAAAGAATGCAATAAGAAATGTAAGGGTGCAATTAGGACGGCTAAGATAGAACATGAAAGACACATAGCAGAGGAGAGCAAAAAAAATCCCAAGAAATTCTTTAAGTATGTAAACAGTAAAAAAGGGAGGACAGACCATATTGGCCCCTTAAAGAACGAGGAAGGACATCTGGTTACAAAGGATGGGGAGATGGCAAAGGTATTGAATTTATTCTTCTCCTCAGTCTTCACGAGTGAATCGGGGGGCTTCAGTAACCAAAACTGCAGTGTTTATCCTCATGACACAACACAGGAAGCACCTCCATGGTTAACAGAGGACGGAATTAAAATTAGACTTGAGAAACTTAACATTAATAAATCACCGGGACCAGATGGCTTGCATCCGAGGGTACTTAGGGAACTCAGTCAGGTGATTGCCAGACCGTTGTTCCTAATTTTTACAGACAGTCTATTGACTGGAATGGTACCAGCTGATTGGAGAAAAGCCAATGTAGCACCAATATTTAAAAAGGGCCCAAAAAACATCCCTGGGAATTACAGACCAGTTAGCCTAACATCAATAGTATGTAAAATCTTGGAGGGGATGATAAGGGACTATATACAAGATTTTAGTAATAAGAACGATATCATTAGCAGTAATCAGCATGGATTCATGAAGAATCGTTCTTGCCAAACCAATCTATTAACCTTCTATGAGGAGGTGAGTTGCCATCTAGATAAAGGAAGGCCCGTAGATGTGGTGTATCTGGATTTTGCAAAAGCATTTGACACAGTTCCCCATAAACGTTTACTGTACAAAATAGGGTCCATTGGCATGGACCATAGGGTGAGTACCTGGATTGAAAACTGGCTACAAGGGCGTGTTCAGAGGGTGGTGATAAATGGGGAGTACTCAGAATGGTCAGGGGTGGGTAGTGGGGTTCCCCAGGGTTCTGTGCTGGGACCAATCCTATTTAATTTGTTTATAAACGATCTGGAGGATGGGATAAACAGTTCAATCTCTGTATTTGCAGACGATACTAAGCTAAGCAGGGCAATAACTTCTCCGCAGGATGTGGAAACCTTGCAAAAAGACCTGAACAAATTAATGGTGTGGGCGACTACATGGCAAATGAGGTTCAATGTAGAAAAATGTAAAATAATGCATTTGGGTGGCAAAAATTTTAATGCAGTCTATACACTGGGGGGAGAACCTCTGGGGGAATCTAGGATGGAAAAGGACCTGGGGGTCCTAGTAGATGATAGGCTCAGCAATGGCATGCAATGCCAAGCTGCTGCTAATAAGGCAAACAGAGTATTGGCATGTATTAAAAGGGGGATCAACTCCAGAGATAAAACGATAATTCTCCCGCTCTACAAGACTCTGGTCTGGCCGCACCTGGAGTATGCTGTCCAGTTCTGGGCACCAGTCCTCAGGAAGGATGTACTGGATATAGAGCGAGTACAAAGAAGGGCAACAAAGCTAATAAAGGGTCTGGAGGATCTTAGTTATGAGGAAAGGTTGCGAGCGTTGAACTTATTCTCTCTGGAGAAGAGACGCTTGAGAGGGGATATGATTTCAATTTACAAATACTGTACTGGTGACCCCACAATAGGGATAAAACTTTTTCGCAGAAGAGAGTTTAATAAGACTCGGGGCCACTCATTACAATTAGAAGAAAAGAGGTTTAACCTTAAACTACGTAGAGGGTTCTTTACTGTAAGAGCGGTAAGGATGTGGAATTCCCTTCCACAGGTGGTGGTCTCAGCGGGGAGCATTGATAGCTTCAAGAAACTATTAGATAATCACCTGAATGACCGCAACATACAGGGATATGTAAGGTAATACTGACACATAATCACACACATAGGTTGGACTTGATGGACGTGTGTCTTTTTTCAACCTCACCTACTATGTAACTATGTAACTATATATGACCTCTGTTGGGCCTGAGGCCAGACTTGTACTTGATCAACCACTGACATGCCTGAAAATTGGCCGTATTGGCTTGGCCCCCCAAACCACACGTCAAGTGCGTGACCGATATGTTAATTATTTTAATGGTCGGGGATCCATTGCTATTCAACAAGAGCTATAATTTTTCAAAAATAAATAAATAAATTTTGGCTCAAATATCTTGTTTTTCTTCTTGTTTGCATTTAGTTTTGTCTGTCTCCTAGTGCACTTGTAGTAGTGGCAAGTGCATATACCTTTAGTTAATAAGGCCCTTTGTCACTGTAACCACACCAAAATTAGCAAAACATCTTATTGATATATAATCAGCCACACACATTGTAGTAGTAAAAACATTTTACTGTGTGCACATTTTACTGTGTGCACACATTTTTTGGAACCTTTTTTTTTTTTCTGTTTAAAAAAAATATATATTTTTTTTAAGGTTATTAAAGGCATATTTAAACAAAAATAGACCTTGTTTAAAAATTACAATTCACAACAGTGTTTTGAAAAACATACAAAGAAATAAAAGAACTTACAAAGTTCAACATGTTAATAACGGTGCTGGTGATATCACCCTCGTAAATCCTAAATTTTTCAGATGCTCAAAATTGTGTATTAAAAAAGGGTCAAGTCAACATGTGCTATCTCCCATCATGGGGGAGCAATGTACGTGTTTTGTGTGTGCAATCCCTTTGTTCCTCTCACCACAAAAAAATTTTGAGGATGAAGGGGTTGCAAACACAAAACAAGTACATTGATATCCCCTGATGGAAGATAGCACATGATGACACACCGTGTGCATCAGCAAAAATATTTTTGAAGGAAAAAACTTTAAAATTGGAAGAAGAAACAAACTTGACAAGGAAATGAAGAACATGATTGATGTTTTTAGGCAAAACGTTATTATATTCTGCCCAAAACATCAATCATGTTCTTCATTACCTGTTGCATGGAGTCCAGGCGAATTTTCATGCTGTGAATTTGGTCACGCATTTGATCAATTTGGCTATTCCACAACATTATCTGGCCAATAAGTCTTTGGGCACTGTCTGTGCTGAATGGCTCTGCTGCTTGGCCTTCCACAACCAGAAGCTCACCTAAAATGTGTGTAAAAAAAATGGGTTAAAATATGCACGCCTAAATACATTACCTTAAGCTGGGGTGTCAGTCACTCACTTGGTGGGGTTGAAAGCTCGCACACTTCCTCTACCTCTCCTTCCTCCAGCTCGTTGGGTGGGCATGGTCTTGGGCTGGGGCTTGGGGTATCTTCAGCCTCAGGCTGGTGACTTGGGGGGGGTCCTGGGATCCTTGGACTGTTGTCTGAGTCTTTTATCCCCTATGATAATTCAACAAAATAGTTAAAACAGTGATATTTTAGATTTTTCTAATTAATATGAAACATTGGTTATGAGTTGTGGACAATTGCCTTTTTTTGTCCTCAAAAATTTAGAAGACAGGATGAACATTACCTCTGAACAACAATTCTAAACAATACACATTTTCTTGCAAGTTTCACAGATGCAGACACCTCAATGATCTCCTATGTGTATTACCCCTCAAAAATTTAGTTATGGTCACATAGTACACTAGTGCTCGTGAGTCCAGATGTGGAACCAGCTGCTGTGTCCTGTCCTTACATTACACTGAATCATTTTTGAAGAAGCATTATATTTTCAAACACATCTACACCACATCACCAAATTTTGGGAATACGACAAATTATCAAGACCTAAATGTATGTCCAACCCTGTACCATCATATTTGGCGAAAAAATAACGTCTTTTTTCTTTAGTATCATATGTATTTTACAAAGAACGGTCTTTATGAACGATGCTGTATAAACGAAAAAAATATGGATCAGCATGCAAGTTAAGTATCTCAATAGGAAAACACAACAAGTACTTACTTTTTTTAAGCAGCTTCTTTATTCGCCAATATTGTTCTGGCTCCCTACTTTTGATGTCAGACCACTGCTTCCTCAATTGTTCTTTTGAAAGTTTAGTGCCAAATTTAGCTTCTAGAGCGGTTACAACTGAGGACATTATTTAGTCCTTACGCATATTCGGTCGTGTGTACGGTCCTTTTTTCCCATCGTAGTCCTCCCTTCTCAATATGGACACCATCTCCACCATCTCTTCAAAAGCCATGTTGGTGGCCTTATATCTCCTCTGGGATGTGGATGGTTGTGGCTCCGGGCTTTTTAAAGAACTTTTATTGTTTGGTGCACAGCAGCACCAAGAAAATGTGAGTACCCCTCTGTGGGAAGTGGCTTTTTATTAAATAAAAATCGTTTAACAGTATTACGCTATATAGTCTCTCTTTACTTTATGGTATGATGTCTATGGAGCCAGATTAACCCAGATTGGAGATCGCACCTAGCTTGCTATACAGAGCCCAGGGGGTGGCTACACAGCGTGATTTGACACAGCTAATCACTGTGTCACACGCTCTGAGGTGAGCGCAATCACTTTGGGGGGGTCACTGAGGCACATCACGGCATGTTTTGAATTCAGCACGCTGGATATATTGAATATTTGATATCTCTTTTGGACACGGATATACACAGAAACCTATTGTGGACACTGTTATAAGAACTTTTTGGATGATATTTCACTGATAAAGATTGCATTAATTGATTTAAGGATCACTGGGCACTTTATGTAAATCAATTTTTTTCAATAGAATATTTGCATGTTTATTGCACATTTGTATTAATTTTTCACTACCTAATAAATATATTATATGCACAGTAATGTATGATTGTGCGTTGGAATAATATTCATATGCACATTTGCACTTAGGAAGAACTGTGTATAAATTTATATATATTTTATCCTACATGGTGTTGTGCACATTGCACTTGGGAAGAATTTTGTGTGTACACATATACATTTTTTATTTTTTATATTTTTTGTTTTTTATATATTTTATATATTTTTTTATGTGAATTTTGGTATTATTATTTTTTATATTATACACTTAAGCGCAACGTAATTTTTTATTTATATTTATCAGTTATGAATACGTGAACTGCGTTTGCTGCTAGGTATCTATATTTATGTTTGGTTTTCACTGGGCATTGGATTATTGTGGCTCGCAAGACGTTTTTGCCTTTGTTTTTCCTCCTCGCTACTTCCACTGAATCTCTCCGCCATCTTTCTCGATATACTCCCACTGCGCAAGGAAGAGTGAAGGGGCGGGGACAAATCGTACTAAAGAACGTCAGGGGCGGGCGACGCAGGCGGAGCATGACACATGCGCAGTGTATATAAAGCTATTACGATGGCCTACGTATGTCCGTGCGGAAGTAGCGAGCGTCAGAAACGAAGGTAAGATTAAACGTGGGTGTGTGTGTGTGTATATGTGTCCCCTAGATTCTTCACAAAATAATCCTGGGAGTTCTGACTGACATTCCAGTTTTGATCTTGTGTCTTGTCTTTCAGCAAAAATGAATCCCTTTAAAGAGGCTGATTTTTTTGTCCAGATTTATCGATTTATATCAGGAAAACAAAAACCTGTGGGAGGTCAAACACCCACTATATTTAAATCGAGCTGTAAGGAAGGCAACACTGGACACACTTTTAGAATTTGTGAAGACTCGAGTCCCCCAGGCAGACCTCAAGTTTGTAGATAAGAAAAATGGTATCTTGCGAAACATGTATAAGCGGGAACACAATAAAATCCAGGAGTCGCTCAGATCCAGAGCAGCAGCCGACCAAGTTTATGTACTCAAGTTGTGGTACTACCACAAAATGCGATTCCTGGATGACCAAACAGAAGCCAGGCAATCACTTTCGACCCTTCCCCCCACCCTTCCCTCCAGCCTTCCCTCCAGCCTTCCCTCCAGCCTTCCCCCCACTCTTCCCTCCAGCCTTCCATCCACCTCCACCCCAGCTGAGGAGTCCCAGGAAGAACTGGGCCTTTTCATCCTTGATGAAGTGGATGCGCCCAGCTTCAGTCAAGTATCCTTTTTTGTGGAATTTGTGATTGTGTAAATGTTATTAATGATGTTAACATCTAACATTTTTAAGTGCTTCATAAAAAATTACTTCATCACAAATATTAATATGTAGACATATCACTAGACAGTAGTGGCCAAAAATATACTTCTGCGTAGGTGTGCGCAGCCTCTTGCATTAGGGCGTGCACCCCAAAGCTCAAATACATATGCATGTGTATATGTACTGATGGTGTCAGTAGGGCAGTGGACAGTGTCATTAGTTTTATTTTGTTTTTAAATAAATTAATGTATTTTGTAACATTTTTTTGGGGGATGAAATATCAGTGGTCTAAACAGGGGGGAATATGCACCACATAAGGCGATTAGGTTGTACCCAGGCACACCTGGTACACCCTGTGCGCACGCCTATGTACTTCAGATATTGTTGATCAGCTGGAAAAATGGTGGGGTCAAATAGATAGCCTTTACTATTTGTTTATAATTATATTTGCAAGTCATGAGCTGAAAATTGTGTGTCATTGCGTAACACAAAATTACAACTATGTCCCTTTTTTTGACACAGGATGACCTCAGCCAGGAGGAGGCCTTGACCAGTGGGAGAGAGGAGGAGGCCTTGCCCAGTGGGAGAGAGGAGGAGGCCTTACCCAGTAGGAGAGAGGAGGAGGCTGTGGCTGGGCCCAGCAGAAGCCGCACGGAGTGTCAGGTGCCTCCCCTCCACATTATCACCAAAAGGCCAAGAAGAATGACACAAATTGAGGAGGAATCCCTAGCTCACATTCATGAAGCCAGCCAAATCCACAGCACACCACCCAATGCAGAGGAGGCGTATGGGACATATATGGCCACCAGATTGCTGGAACTGGAAAAGGGGCAACGCCTCCTCTGTGAGGGTTTGATTTTTCAGGCTTATCAGAAGGACTTGAGAGGGGAGCTTACTGCTACAACCTATCTAGCAGATGAAGCCACTCCTCCTCCTCCTCCTGTCCAAGTACACCACCACAGGCACAGCCTCCAAGGAAGGCTGCAGCGAAGCGTGGAGGGAAGGCTGCAGAGAAGTGTGCAGGGAAGGCTCCATGGAAGACTCAAAAGTGATTGCCTGGTTTCTGTCTGGTCTGACTGTGCTCCCTGTGCTCCCTGTGCTCCCTAGTCGCAAGATACCAATTTTCTTGTCCTAAAACTTGATGTGTGTCCTGGGGGGATGAAAGGCTTCACAGATTCCAAAAGTTCTCCAGTGTTGCCTTCCTAATTTTTGGTTAACCAAAATAAATGGATTTTTTATTTACTTTACATTATTGACTATGTGTTTTGATTCCAAAACGACATTTTGTTTGGGAGTAGGCAGGTACAGGTCAAAAAGAGTATGGGGTTGATTTGAAAAAAACAAATAGACTGTGCACTTTGCAGAGGGCAGTTGCCCTCTGCAAGTGCACTTGCTCCAGAGCTTAGGAAATGAGGTATGGCTTGACTTTGCAAAGAGTACCCAATCCTGTGCAAGGAAAATTCAAAAATCAGCATTTTTGCTTGCACATGATTGGATGATGGAAGTCAGCAGAGCTTCGGCTCATTTACTGAGCTCTGGAGCAACTGCTCTTTAGTAAATCAACCCCTATGTGTGTTTGTTCCAAAAGGCTAAATCATTTAGAAAATCAAGTGCAAAGTACTAGTGAAAAGTGCACTTTAGAAATTGCGCTTCAAGTGCACTTGTTGGAAGTGCAGTCGCTGTAAATCTGAGGGGAAGAGCTGAAATGAGGGGAAGCTCTGCTGATTTTATCATACAATCATGTGCAAGAAAAAGGTTTAATTTTTTTTTTTTTGTGGTTCCTTGCATGTGCCCCTCAGATCCACAGCGAAGGCACTTCAAAATGCTCTTTCTGTGCAATTCCAAGTACAATTTGCACTTGTAGTGAAAAATAAACCCCCCTATGTCTAATTAACAAGGGACACCAACCTCATTAAGGTTCATTAAAACAACACAAAATATTAAGGTTATTGTGGTAACTTGAAACTACAAAAATAAAATAAAAAAAAAACATTTTGTATAATTTAGCACACATTGTAAAATAGATAGTGTTTAAATCTAAAAAAAAAAAAAAGATGAGTCCAAAATCTAATTTAATACTTTATTTATGGAGATCTGGCTTTTTAAAAATATCATATTAGTCATGGCATGAGGATAAATCATGAAGAAAGTACTTTGTGAGAACTCTGTGTGAATAAAAAGCACCAAAACAACTTCATTCCTCTTGCATTATAAAGAAAAAAAAGCGCTGTATTAAAAGATCACAGAAGAGGAATGTACTAGCTTCAATACGAAGGCTAGTTTTACCAGACCGAGCGCTTCTGTCTTGTAATTGCTTCAGAGCATGCGTCAGTTTGAGTTCGTCGGACTAGCACACTGATGTTTCAAATCTAAGTCCGTCCAACTTTTGAGCAAACAAAGTCAGCTGGAGCCCACACACAATCGAATTGTCCGACGAAATCCAGTACGCCGGACCAAGTATGCCGTAAAGTCCGATCGTGTGTACGCGGCATAAGACTTACCATACCTCCAAAGCAAATACAATAAAACATAAAGTAAAAATAAAACATTGCAATCTGTGCCTAAAAAAACATGCCAAAGCATGGGGGCAATCCACCCCTAATGTTAGAAGCAAATCGCTCCTCCACCCCTGCCCCCATGCTTCAGCATATATGCTCTTTTTTTTTAACTGTGGTGGTGAAATCACCTCCGACAGCGCTGGAGTCAC
Organism: Aquarana catesbeiana; assembly: GCF_042186555.1. Classification (NCBI taxonomy): domain Eukaryota; kingdom Metazoa; phylum Chordata; class Amphibia; order Anura; family Ranidae; genus Aquarana; species Aquarana catesbeiana. The sequence goes on from NC_133325.1 coordinate 346,739,735, forward strand.
GGCTTTATGTATCGTGAGAGCAAACGCTGCTGCTGTCAAGATAAATAAACCCGTGCTGCAGCTGAATGGTGTACCTGCTAAGCAAATGATGGTTAACGATAAAACAAAGTAACATTACAGTATACCATACCATACCTGCAAAGCAAATACAATAAAACATAGTAAAAAAAAAAAGAGAGAGAGAAAGATAGATATATGACAATAGTGAGCGAAAAGTAGAGCGGACAGTAGAGAGCGAACATAAGAGAGAGAACAATAGAGAGAGAGAAGAAAAATACAACCACAACTATTTTGGTATTTTTTTATTTTATATTTTTTTGTGTTTTTGTGTGTTTTTTTTCACTTTTTTCACTTTTATAAAAACTGTAAAAAAACTGTAAACTGAACATTGCAGATTAGGGTCTCTCAAAATATGATGGCCATCACATCTTTTGAGACCCTGTGCACGTGTGCCTAGGACTGTGTGTTGCTGTACCCTACGCTAATACTCCACTAGTGTGTGGTAGCATTGGAAACAGTCACCGATGCAGAGACCAGGTTGGTCAGGACAGGAGGGATAATTAGATTGCATGGTGCCACATGCACCATTTCCACAATCAAAAAGGTGACTAAAAAGTGTCACGCTTGTGTAATAACTGTCCACGTACAAGTGGTACCCCTTTCCGAATAAGGGTGACACCAAGTCCCACACTGACTTACCAGCACTCCCTATGTAGTCTGGGCAGTTCTCTGGCTCTACGTGACTATCTCTTCCCTCATAAACCACAAAACTATATGTATAACCTGTTGCTCTGTCACAGAGCTTATACATCTTGCCCCGTATTTGGCACGCTTGCTGGGAAGATACTGTTTGATAGACAAGTGGCCAGAAAACGTAATCAGGGACTCATCAATGCAGACATCTTTATCAGGAGTAAACAAGGCTGCAAAACATTGGTTAAAGTGGTTTATGAGGAGCGAAATTTTGTAGAGCCGATCAAATCCAGGGTAACCCCGAGGATGACAGAGTTCATTGTCGCTGAAGTGCATGAACAGCAAGATCTGCTCATATTGTGTCCTGGTCATGGAGGCAGAGAACACGGGTGTATGGTGAATTGGGTCAGTGGACCAAAATGATCGCAACTCACTCTTTTTAGTTATGCCCATAAGGAGGGATAGGCCCAGAAAGGTCTTAAATTCGGAAACCATAATTGGTTTCCAATCTCTGGCAAGGGTCAGCTGGGGATTAGCGGCGATTAATTGACTAGCATACAAATTGCTTTGGTCCACAATAGATCTATAGAGATCTTTGTGAAAAACAGCGAATAAAAATCAAGTGACTTAAAATCAACTGTTTCCACCTGAATTCCGGGTTGGGGGAAGTATGGGTGCTGCAGAAGTGGTGGGTTCCTAATTAGGATTGGTAAATGCAGCAGGAAGGGCACTATGGGCTCAACGGGCCTGTTTTTGTCTTCTTCTTGGTGGCAGCAGGACACTACTCATGCTTGCCACCTCGTCAACTTGAACTGCACTTATGGGACTCACCACGTCAAGTGTTACTGCAGTGCTGGATGTATGACCAAGATGTACTAGGCTACTGGTGCTTGCCAGTTCACCAGAAGGATGAGTGGCGCTATTACTGGCTCTCTATTCCATACGAGGGAACTGCGGTTCTTGCACCTCAACGACAGCAGAAGAATGGGGTCTGGTACGCCTGACCTTGGCAGGGACCACAAGTCCATCGTCAGAGCTATTTGTCAGGGTGCCACTGCTGTCTACTGGTTCATATTCTGAGCCTGAATCTCACAGATGAGTGACTTCCTCTTCACTATCTGTCATGCTCAGAAATGTGTAGGCCTCTTCACTACTGTACCTTTGATTTGACATTTTGGTCTCTAAATTTACTGGTACAGTAGTGAGACTCACACTAAATTGCTGGGGATGCTAGTATAGATCAGATTAGATTAGATATCGATCCGTTCAGACACTATACTACTAAAGGGAGGTGTATGGTGCGTGCGTGGGTGTTAGCGCTACTGGCACTGATCTGACGCTGCCTGGATCGACACAGACCCTATCTGATGCTAAAACCCAACCTATCAGGGGGTTAAACCCTTATTGGGTAAAATACGGTGAGTGCCCTGATGCTATAAAAAATAAACTAACTAAACTGCGTCACCCGTGACACTTATACAGTGATCACTGGTGACAGGGGGTGATCAAGGGGTTAAACCTTTATTGGGGGGGGCTGGGGGGGTCCTTAGACCTATCTGGGCCTAAGACTAATTACCCTAATGCTGATTTTTGTCACTAATGACACCAGTACAGCGATCAAAAAAAATCTGAATGCTGTACTGGTGACAGGTGGTGAAGGGGTTAACTGGGGGGGTGAACAGGGGGTGAATTGTGTGCCTACGTGACCTGGTGTCAGTGTGGGTGCAACTCACTGTTAGATGTTATCTCTCCTCAGTCTGGAACGGAATAGACCGACACGAGGAGAGATGACATCACTTCCCCTGTCAGTGTCTACAGTTACACGACAGGGGAAGGATTTCATTCCCCAGGACCGATCACCAGGTCCAGGCCAGATTTCATTGGCCTGGGCCTGGAGATTGATTGGTTCCTGATCGAATCCGATTGATGCGGCCAGCGGGGGGGCACTTGCACGGGCGCCGCCCAGCCGGCCACGCATGCGACGTATAGCTATGACGCTTCGCGCAGCCGGACCAACCTGCCGCAGTACAATGCGGCGGCTGGTCCGGAACCAGTTAATAAATGTCTGTAATACACAACTGTAATGTCAACAGACAGAAATATCCACTCCAATTTATCCAATTTAGGTTCCCATTTAGTATTTAAGAGATAAGGATAACAATTAAAAAAATATATTTTCTAATAAGTAAACTGATAAAACATCGGAAACCATATATTTACAGAAACATTTATTACAAAGCAAAAGAGACAATAATGCAACAGAATAACAAAAAGGGTTTAAGCACTTGACTTCCAGAAGATTCATCCCCCTTCATGACCAGCTGCTTTTTTGCAGTATGGCACTGCATTACTTTAAATGACAATTGCGTGGTCTTTCGACACTACCCACGTAAAATTGATGTCTTTTTTTTCACAAATAGAGCTTTCTTTTGGTCGTATTTGATCAGCTCTGCGTTTTCTATTTTTGTGCTATAAACAAAACATTGGTAAGGGGCGGGGCCACCAGGCTATATCACTCTGTGGCACTGTCCCCTTCTGACGTCACAGACTGGTGCATGCTGGCGAACACCCCGCAAATTCAGGTGTTCGGTGAATGGACGAACAAGCAAATGTTCAGCCCAAACTCATGCTTGGGCAGAACTGTTCGCCCATCCCTATTGCCCAGCATAAAGTTAAAATTGAATGAACACAAATATGATGGATATCAAATGTCTATTTTACCTAGGAGATGTAATTTGTCCAACCTGCCTCCAGTAACTCCTAATATAGTGATATTGTGTTTAAAGTGCTGCTAATTAATTCATACAGGTAAAGGTATCCCTATTCTGTCTGTACTGTTATCATCACAGGAGTTATGAAATACACTGACATTTTGATTCTGTGGGTAGAAATAGTTAGCCAGGAATGTGTATTTGCTAAACTATTTCAGCTAAACTGGACTATAGATAGCTATACTATTCAGTAGGATTAAAATCTGCTTATTGTTCTAATTACTTAAGCCTGGAAACTTGAAGGTTTTCTCGTGGTTATTAGAGCTATGGCTATTGTCCTGGTAATGGGGTTTACAATGGGCTAAATCAAAAGGTTATATGTTTTTGTTTTGCTGGTTAACATATTTAATAGGTTCTGCTGTTTTCTATCAATGGATGGATGAAAATGTTTTAAGAATGTTTTTAAATGCAACTAAACATGTGTTAATTGTAGAAGATGCAGTCCTGATGTATCCATGTCCTAAAAGTGGGTCACTGCTGCTAAAAAAAAATCTTGTTTCAAACAACATGGTTGCCCTGTATCTCCTCACACCAGTTTGGGTGTCCAGTTCTTGTTATCATTACAGGGTCTTCCAGAGAAAAATAGAGGCTCTGGAGAAATACTATATGTGAGCATGAGAGGAGGTGATGAGGGGGCTAAAGAGCTGGGGGCTTGGGATGAACAAAGAAGTGGCTTGAGTGATGTTTTAAGATAGGTCTGTGATGTTGTTTTTGGATGGCTAGATATGTTGTAGTTAGTATTTCAAATTTTATGCATTGAACATGCAGAAGCCAGTGGAGGGATTGTTGAAGAGGGTTAGCAGAAATTGAATGGTAATTTGGTGGATGAGTCTGGCAGCAATATTCATGATAGACTGAATGAGGGATGGCCTGTGTAGAGATAGGCCAACAAGGACAGAGTTCCAATAGCTAAGCAAGAGGTAGATTTGCTGAAGGCGTATTGAGATAGGTAGATGGAGAATCAGGAAAAAGCTAAATTTAGGAGGTTAAATTGTAAATATATGATTAGCTCAGTCAAGAAAACAGAAAGGCAAATATTTGTCAATAACACAGACAAATATAACAGATATTTGAAGCAGCATTTACAAAAGTATGTGTTTTATCAAGATAGAAGATTCGGTCATACACAGTAGATAGAGTCAACATTTACCTGTGGAAAGCAGAGGAAAGAAAATATGATGAGATTTGAGTGTCCTGTACTATGCAGAGATGTACTAAAGTCCTTTGAGTGTCTAGAATCTCTGCTATTAGCATCTTTTAGTGCACCAAGGCAGTGACCCTATGATGAGTGTGGGTACAAAGCCAGTTGTAAAGCATTGCAGCAATATATTTAAATGTCATAAAATTATTTATTAAAAGCTAACTACAGCTTGACAAGTCCATACTCATTTTTAGCTTTTTTTTCTAAATAAACCAAACAGTAACCCACAAACAACTATAGAAATAAAATGGCATAATAATTTCATTTTTTTGTACTCTACAATTAAGGTTGCTTTAGAGTGTTCTTGCTCAAAAAAATGTCATGAGAAATAATGGATCAGACTGTACACGATTTATATTTGTGTTTATTTATTTCTATAAAAGAAACAGCCTGTTATGAAAAATCGGTCTACACTGAGCATTATTGGGATTTATTACTTTTCTGTGTATGCTAATCTGTTTGTGTCTACAGATGACACAAAATGCAAAGAGTTGTTTTATTCTATTTTTCCTTTTTTGCATAACCTATACAATATCTGAAGCATTCAATTGTTTCTAAAATAATATCTGTCATTTTCCATGATGTATGCTTGGGTTAAATGTAATAATTACATTTCTATGTTTTAAACTTGGCATGCTTTTCACAGTAGGGCCTTTTATTTTTGCTCACAAATGTATTTGTAATTGAAATTACATTTATTCTTTTTTATTTAGAAGCTAAGCAGCCTTTAAAAAGGGATCTGAAATAAATCTTTGAAAACTATCTAAGGAAAAGTTTGCATTTTTAGAGCCTAAAGTAGCAATTATCTTACATGTCATTCGTTTTTTATTATACTGTATCTATGCCCCAACTATGCCTGTTGTATTTGATCATAATATTCTCGTTTTTGACAAGGTCTCCATCACACTTTCAGGATCTTGGAGAAAATGATCATCCATATAGATTACTTATCAGCAGTCAGATTAGAATGATATATTTTATTGCAATTCCTTTGATCCGTTCACCGTCTGTCTGGAATATTAGCTGTCCCTAGATTAGCTGCAATTTTAAAATAAAATTATTCGTGAATGACAAGGAAACAAAATTATTCATTTAATCAATTGTTTTTGTAACATAGGGATCATTTTAGAAGAAGTATGCATAAGAAGTGTATTGGTAGAAAATTACAATATATTACAGGAAGCCTGTTGTTGAACAAAACAAAGATGGTTTCATTCCCATTCTCTTTCTATCTCTGGCTTTAATACTGCCCGAATCACTCAACTGAGCAGGAAGAATAATAAGACAGAGTCAAAACCTGATATGGGCCTGTAAAAAGTAATGAAAGGCTGAGAGGAGCCATCTCTGTTCACATGTATCTACATACCTAACAGTTAGCCATGGTTAGGGATGAATATCCAAACCTGGGCACATCTGTCTGCTTCCAGATAGAGTTGGGCAAACGGTTCGGCCCGAGCATGAGTTTGGGTCGAACATTGGCTGTTCGCAGAACACCAGAATTGTCGGCCCGCTGAACAACCACAACGCACCACGCCACCACATAGTTCATTGGAAGCCCTGATTGCCAAATCAGGGCACAGAGCACTGTCAGAGCCAAGATTGGAGAAAGTAATGATGACTGTGCCCAATCATGGCTCATTGCTCTTAGTCACACCCCACACTATAAAAATATTCTCCCCATAGCAGCCATTTGCAGTGTGATATTGGCATGCAGAGAGATAGAACAGGGCTCTGTTCAGTGCTAATAGCGCATTAGTGTGCTATTGTGATTCTATTGTCAATGTACAATATCAGTTTAGTGTGCATCTAGTGATTTAACGCAGTACATTTCAGTGTGTTGGTGCACGTTTAACGCAGTTTATTTCAGTGCATTACTGCACATTTAACGCAGTATATTTCAGCACATTGCTGCACATTTAACACAGTATATTTCAGAGCCTTAGTGCATGTGTAATGCAGTACATTTCAGTGCATTAGTGCACGTTTAATGCAGTATATTTCAGTGTGTTAGTGCACGTTTAATGCAGCATATTTCAGTGCGTTCTTGCACATTTAACACAGTAGATTTCAGTGCATTAGTGCACATTTAATGCAGTATATTTCAGTGCTTTAGTGCATGTTTAATGCAGTATATTTCAGTGCATTAGTGCACGTTTAACGCAGTATATTTCAGTGCTTTAGCACCTGTTTAATGCGGTATATTTCAGTGCATTACTGCATATTTAATGTATTATATTTCAGTGCGTTACTGTACATTTAACACAGTATATTTCAGTGCATTGCTGCACATTTAGCACAGTATATTTCAGTGCCTTAGTGCATGTGTAATGCAGTACATTTCAGTGCATTAGTGCACGTTTAATGCAGTATATTTCAGTGTGTTAGTGCATGTTTAATACAGCATATTTCAGTGCATTCTTGGACATTTAACACAGTAGATTTTAGTGCATTAGTCCATGTTTAATGCAGTACATTTCAGTGCATTAGTGCACGTTTAACGCAGTATATTTCAGTGCTTTAGCGCATGTTTAATGCAGTATATTTCAGTGTATTACTGCATGTTTAACTCATTATATTTCAGTGCGTTACTGCACATTTAACATTTTATATTTCAGTGCGTTAATGCACATTTAATGCAGCATATTTCAGTGCATTCTTGCACATTTATTGAATTATATTTCAGTGTGTTAGCACGCGTTTAACGCAGTATATTTCAGTGCACTACTGCATGTTTACCGCAGTATATTTTAGTGCGTTCTTGCACATTTAACGAATTATATTTCAGTGTGTTAGCACACGTTTAACGCAGTATATTTCAGTGCACTACTGCATGTTTACTGCAGTATATTTTAGTGTGTTAGTGCATGTTTAACGCACTATATTTCAGTGCTTTACTGCACATTTATTGCAGTATATTTCACTGCATTAGTGAACATTTAATGCAGCATATTTCAGTGCATTCTTGCACATTTAATGCAGTATATTTCGGTGCATTAGTGCATGTTTAATGCATCATATTTTAGTACATTACTTCATGTTTACCGCAATAAATTTCAGTGCATTAATGCATGTTTACCGCAATAAATTTCAGTGCATTAGTGCATGTTTACAGCAGTATATTTCAGTGCCTTAGTGCATGTGTAATGCAGTATTTTTCAGTGCATTAGTGCACATTTAATGCAGTATATTTCAGTGTGTTAGTGCACGTTTAATGCAGCATATTTCAGTGCGTTCTTGCACATTTAATACAGTAGATTTCAGTGTGTTACTGCACATTTAATGCAGTATATTTTAGTGCATTGGTGCATGTTTAGTGCAGTATATCTCAGTGCATTAGTGCACGTTTAATGCAGTATAATTCAGTGTGTTAGTGCAGATTTAACACAATACATTTCAGTGCGTAGGTGCACGTTTAATGCAATATTTTTCAGTGCAGTATATTTCAGTGCATTAGTGCACGTTTACCACAGTATATTGCAGTGCATTAGTGCACATTTAATGCTGTATATTTCAGTGCGTAGGTGTGCATTTAATGTATTATTTTTCAGTGCAGTATATTTCAGTGCGTGTTTACCACAGTTTATTGCAGTGTGTCAGTGCAGTTTTACTGCAGTATATTGTATTGTGCCAGTGGAGTGCATCTGTGTAGTGAGTACTCAAGTTAAAGTGCACCAAACACCACTTTCCATTGATTAAAATGCATCCACATGCACATTTCCACATATTTATAACTTTTTTAAAAAGCGCCCCCCCATCATGTCTGGGAGGCCAGCAAGAAGAGGCAGACATTCCCATGACACTGTGAGTTGGCCAGCAGCGTCTGTGTACACAGGCAAAGGTGGATGTGATCCATCCTCTGTTTAGTGATGTTGCCCGTGCTATCCAGCCACATCATGCAGAGGAGGTGGGCACTGTATTTAAAGGAATTTTTCATTTTTATTGTTTTATTATTTTTAATTTTTATGATTTCAGGCCCAGAAGGATTTAACCCCTCAATGACCAGGCCATTTTTTACAATACGGCACTGCATTAATTTAAATGACAATTGTGCGGGCATACAACTCTGTACCCAAATAGAATTTATGACCATTTTTTCCCCACAAATAGAGCTTTCTTTTGGTGACATTTGATCACCTTTGCAGTTTTTATTTTTTGCGCTATAAACAAAAGAAAACTGACAATTTTGAAAAAAAAATATTTTTTATTTTCTGCTATAATACATATCTCCAAAAAATATGTAAATATTTTTTCATCAATTTAGGCCAATAAAATCCCAATAAGCGTATATTGATGGGTTTGTGCAAACGTTATAGCATCTACACTTTTGGGGGACCAGTGACAACAATACAGTGATCAGTGCTAAAAAATGCACTCATCACTGTATAAATGACATTGGCAGGGAAGGGATTAACATCAGGGGTGATCAAAGGGTTTAATGTGTTCCCTGTTTGTACGTTCTTACTGTGTGGGGGAAGTACTGACAGGAAGAACACAGAGATCATTGTTCCTGATTACTAGGAACAGACCATCTCCATGTTCTCCCCTGTCAGAATGGGGATCTGCCTTGTTTACATAGGCAGATCCCGTTCTGCCTCACTGTGAAGCGTTCGTGGGTGGCCGGCGGACATCGGGTCCGCAGGACATGCGCATCGGCTCCTCCTCTGTGCAGCAGGTGGAGGAGGAGCGCTAAGTTGTTTTGCGCAATAGAGACGCCCTGCTGCAGTATATATGCAGTGGGCGGTCCTAAGCATCAGTAAATCACTGCTCATTTAAAAATGATATTTTTTACAAACTTTTTTTCATTGATACATGTCCCCCAGGGCAGTACCCCCCCCCCCCCATAACCATTGTACGCCCAATTACTTGCATATAAGCCTTCAAAATGGGCACTTTTGATTTTTCCATTTCAGGTCCCATAGACTTCATTGGGGTTCATTATTCAGTTCCGAACATTTGCAATGATCAAAACTTCTGCTGCAAACTGAACAGGGGGTCGTTCGGCCCATCTCTACTTCCAGAGTCACTCATCTATTCCTAACTCTGTATTTATAGAAGGTAAACATACATAAAGGATAATTTATTTCTGCCTATTTTGCTGAAGAAATGAATCCATAGATTCTATGCCCCATCTTGTATCTGCTATTAAAGCTATCATGATATTGTAATAATTCAAAGGAAGTATACTTTGTGGGTGGCAACATGGTTTAAAAGATATTTCTCTCAATATGTTAAGTTCCTCCTGAATACAAAACCACATATGTTACATTTCACAGCCTATATCTTCAGTCATGGATGAGATAGATTTTGTATGTCACTTGCAGGCATCAAAATGCCTTCATCAAGGTGTAGGTTTCAAAAGGGTCTGGTCCTCACTGGAGCAGCTAATGAAGCTGTTGCAGTCTGGCCTGCAGTTTTCTGTTTTTGAAATTCTTACCTCCTTGCTGCAGTGGTTTTGCTAGATCTGTGAAACCATTCACATGTGCTGCTTGCTCCTGTGTTCACCTAAGAGTGTCACATGCTCTACTGTGGATTTTTATCCCTTTTTCTTTTATCTCTTCCTAGTCTGCCTCCCAGTCTGCTTCTCTTTATAAAGACATGCTCGGTGGAGCCTGGGTTGCCTGAGCAACTTTCTTGTTTCTCTGTGCTCCTGCTTTGCTTTTTACTCCTTATATTATGTGCCTGATTACCCATGCACTGACCCAGGTTTCATCTATCGGTTTTGCTTGTCTGCCGCAAGCCATGACTTCAGCTCATTTTAAAAATTGCCTTCTGTCTTCCGCCATTTGAACTCTGCACAATTGAGTGGTCTCTACATTGTCAGCTGGGTGTACCTGGGAGCTGTGACCGTGTTCTATCCCTACCATCAGGGGCTCTGGTGAAGAAGCAGGCTGGGGCTTAGACTCTGCACCCCGGTGAACCTCAAGCTAGCTTTACCCCATAGAATCCTGACAGGAGTGGATGAAATTGGCTGTGAAAATCCCCTAGCTGGCACCACTGGATAGTTCAGGTAGAACCAAAGCAGAAACCTGATTTTAGGGAAAGTAATGCCAGGACAGGCCAGAGGTCAGGGATGAAAGTTGAAAAGTGTGCATTAGAAGGGGCAGGGGGCATATAGGTATATTTGAGAGTCATCTCTAATGTTGTCTTTGGAGAATTTACTCTGGTCTGGGCTAGCAGATTCACAGACTCTTAATTTGAAGCTAAGATCAATATTCAATATACAGATAGGACCTGATGTGCTTTAAATCTTTCTTGTTCCTCTATCAGCAGGCTCCAACATATCATGAAATAGTTACTGATTTTTTTTTTGGGGTGGCTTCATCTGGGGTGGTTGGTCATCTAATTACACATGTGCATGCTCTGAAATGTATCACATCATGTCCAGTGACATCACAATGCTTCATACTGCATTCCACAAGCACCTCAGAGCCCTCGTTCCCGGATCCTTTCCACCCAATATGGAATGGAGTGGAGTGCTACAATGGCTGGAGACGGCATTCTCGATGACAGTTACTGTTGATGGCTTACCTGAGATACTCTTCTGATGTGCCTTTTTATACCTGCTTTATGTGAGTTGCCATTTGTCTAATTTTAATAAACCTGTTACAAACTTCTACACTTAGAGGGGCCTTTTCCCCTCTTTTCTTCATAGCTTATGCTGAAATCTGCTCTAGGTCCTGTTAAGAGGTTGCCATTTGTGGGTGGACTTTTTTTTTCCCTCACCACCTTTAAAGGACTATAATTTTATTTGTCCTATAGCCATTAACAGTATATACTTGCTGAGGTGCATACACAGGTGCATCTTAAAAAAATTAGAAGATCATCAAAAAGTTAATTCATTTCAGTAATTTAATTCAAAAAGTGAAACTCGTATATTATATAGATTCATTACACACAGAGAGATATATTTCAAGCATTGCTTTCTTTTAATTTTGATGATTATGGCTTACAGCTAATGAAAACCCAGAATTCAAAATCTCAGAAAATTTGAATATTGTGAAAAAGATCAATATTGTAGATCTATAGTGTCACACACTAATCAGCTAATTAACTCAAAAGACCTGTAAGGGTTTTCTGAGCCCTTAAATGGTCTCTCAGTCCGATTCCATAGATTACACAATCATGGGAAGATTGCTGATTTGACAGTTGTCCAGAAGACAGTCATTGACACCGTCTACAAGGAGGGTAAGTCACAAAAGGTCATTGCTAAAGATGCTGGCTGTTCATAGAGTGCTGTATCCAAGCATATTAAAGGAGAGTTGAGTGGAAGGAAAAAGTGTGGTAAAACAAGGTGCGCAAGCAACAGGGATAACCGGAGCCTTGAGAGGATTGTGAAGCAAAGGCCATTCAAGAATTTGGGGGAGAGTTACAAGGAGAGGACTAAAGCTTATATCGGTTCTTATATTGGTGGCTTCAAGAGCCACCACAAACAGATGTATCCAGGACATGGGCTACAACTGTCGCATTCCTTGTGTCAAATCACTCCTGAACTATAGACAACATTAGAAGTGTCTTACCTCGGGTGGGAGCATCTGTCCACAGGACAACTATTAGTTGTGCACTCCACAAATTTGGCCTTTATGGACGAGTGGCAAGAAGAAAGCCATTGTTGAAAGAAAGCCACAAGAAGTCTCATTTGCAGTTTGCGAGAAGCCATGTGGGGAACACAGCAAACATGTGGAAGAAGGTGCTCTGGTCAGATGACACCAAATTGAACTTTTTGGTCTAAAAGCAAAACGCTATGTGTGGTGGAAAACTAACACTGCACATCATCCTGAACACACCTCCCCCACCGTGAAACATGGTGGTGGCAGCATCATGTTGTGGGGATGCTTTTTTTCAGCAGGGACAGGGAAGCTGGTCAGAGTTGATGGGAAGATAGATGGAGACAAATACAGGGCAATCTTAGAAGAAAACCTGTTAGAGTCTGCAAAAGACTTGAGACTGGAGCAGAGGTTCACCTTCCAGCAGGACAACGACCCTAAACATACAGCCAGAGCTACAATGGAATGGTTTAGATCAAAGCATATTAATGTGTTAGAATGACTCAGTCAAAGTCCAGACCTAAATCCAATTGAGAATATGTGGCAAGACTTGAAAATTGCTGTTTACAGACACTCTCCATCCAATCCGATAGAACTTGAGCTATTTTGCAAAGAAGAATGGGTAAAAATATTACTCTCTAGATGTGAAAAGGTGGTAGAGACATATGCAAAAAGACTTGCAGCTTTAATTGCAGCGAAAGGTGGTTTTACAAAGTATTGAATCAGGAGGGCTAAATACAAATGTACGCTACACTTTTCACGTTTATTTGTAAAAAATGTTGAAAACCATTTATCATTTTCCTACTGCTTCAAAATTCAAAATGCCACTTTGTGTTGGTCTATCACATAAAATCCCAATAAAATGCATTTACGTTTTTGGTTGTAACATGACAAAATGTGGAAAATTTCAAGGGGTATGAGTATCACTATAGGGAAGGACATTCAACATATTTGCTGCTCTAACAGTACAGACCCCCCTTCTGGAAATAATCCCTTTTTTCTAAGGGGTGGCAGCGTATCTTCTTCAGTCACATTAGAGTAAAATGCAAAAACAGAGTTGGGTGGATATGTTTACAGGCTTCTTGCTTTGTGATTGACAGCTTATAGTAAACAGTTTTTTACAGTTATGGGGTCACCTTTGATAAATTTGTACATTCTGATCATATCCCCTCTGAAGCATCTCTTCTCCAGACTAAATACGTTTAATTTATATAGGTATTCCTCATAGCTGAGGTCCTCCAGTCCTTTTAATCATGTTGTAGCTCTTCACTGAACTCTTTCTAATTCAAGAACATTCTTCCTAAGGAGTGGCAATCAAACTGAACTGCATAACCATTATGGGGCCATATCAGTGTTTTGAAATGGAGTAGAATGATTGATTTGTCTATTTAATATATTCTCTTTTAAAAGAGTATTCTGCTTGCTTTGTTAGTCGCGGGTTGACATTACATGCTACAATACATGACATTAGTCTTTGATCCACAAACACCACTAGATCCTTTTCCATTTTTTATTCTAACAGAAAAAAACTCATAAAGTGTATTTTGCATGCATATTTTTGGCATTTTAAGTGTGTAACCTTATATTTCTAATTATTAAACTTCATGTTCCATGTTGCTGCCCAGTCTCCTATAAAGATCTTCCTGTATTATTGCTACTTTTTGCGCTGAATTTATTTCCCTGCATAATTTGGCATGATCAGCAAACCCCGAAACTGAACTCTTTATTCCAATTTCAATATCATTTAAAAAAAAGAACTTTTTATACAAAAGCTTGATAAAAAATGTTCTTTTGCAAGGAATATATATAATAATAATTATGTTACCAAAATGAGTGTGTACTGTAAATTGCCTCCAGCATTGTTCCTTTTTCTTCTCGCCAGAAACTGCCATTTTACTGAAGCCCAGAGCCCATGAGCAGCAGTAAATCTTTAGACTCTGAGCAGATTGGCCTCTAGTGACTCTGATTCTCAGCACGGTGCCTAGAAAAGAGAACAACTGAGGCTGTGCAGAGCAGGATGAGACCATGCCATACTGGATTTTAAACTGTATAGGCTCTTATTTTTAATGTTTTACATAACTATACCTGCAAAAGGGGCCAGCATGAAGTAATCTATCAGAACTTAATTTTCTGACTAAAGTTCCAGTTTAACCACTGCCCACCCGGCCTATAGCAGATTGATGGCATCCTGCATCCAGCAGGATAACATGCCGGCACATGCCCGCGGGGGCACGCAGCAATCGCGAGTGCAGCATGTTAGTCTGACAAGCCGCAATTCTGATCATGGTAAGGAGCCTCTAACAGAGGCTTTTTACCAATTGATCAGCTGTGACCAATCACAGCTGATCATCTCGTGAACTAGGAAATGCCGATAAATGACATTCCTCGGTTCCCGCTGACAGGGAGAGCCAATCGGCGGCTCTCCCTGTCAGAGGGGGGTCTGTGCTGATAGCCAGCACATTGATTATCAGCACAGCCCCCATCAGATTTGCCCATCAGCTGCCAATCAGTGCCCATCAGCTCATCAGCTTCCAATCAGTGCCCAACAGCAGCCAGTCAGTGCTCCTCAATAAAGTCACTCAGTGCCCACCACTATGCCAATCAGAGCCCACCACAGTGGCAATCAGAGCCCACTACATTGCCAATCAGTGCCCATCACAGTGCCAATCAGTGCCCAGCAGTAACACCTGTCAGTACCTCTTCATAAGTGCTGCCCATCAGTGCCATCTATTAGTGTCCATCAGTGCCATCTGTCAGTGCCAATCAGTGCCGACTATCAGTGCCCATCAGTGCCCATCAGTGCTGCCTATCAGTGCCCATCAGTGCTGCATATCAGTGCCGCCTATTGGTGCGCATCAGTGCTGCATATCAGTGCTTCATATCAGTGCCCATCAATTCTACATAAGAAACTAAGAAAAATGTTTTTTTTTTCAAAAATGACGGTCTTTATTAGTTTGTTTAGCAAAAAAATAAAAACCCCAGAGGTGATCAAATACCACCAAAAGAAAGCTCTATTTCTCGGAAGAAAATGATAAAAATGTAGTTTGGGTACAGTGATTGCCTTTCAAGGTGCGACAGCACTGAAAGCTGAAAACTGTCCTGGGCAGGAAGGGGTGAAAGTGCCTGATATTGAAGTAGTTAAACAGCACTGGATCCAAAACAGAAGCATGGGGTACACCACTCACAACAATCCATTTAGATGGACAATCTACCACTACTCTCTATGCCTGTTCATGCAACCAGTTTCCTATTCATGTACATACAGTTTCCTCAACCTTGGTAGACTGTATTTTATAAATTTAAAGTTTTTGAGGTACAGTACCAAATGCTGTGGCCTTCCACCGCTAGCAGTAACTGCAGGGATAGCTGAGAAGTGGATTTGGGTCCATACATTTCCGCTGAGGCTCTTCTCTCATCTGGGCAGCATATCCAAACACCGTAAACACCGTAAGCCTTCTAAGTTTCCCCAGCAGCTCACTGATTTATATCCCCAGCCGGCCAGTGAGACAGACAAGATGGCACTGGCTGCATGCCTGGAGGAGCAGCCCGCGTGTACCCTGGCTCTCACACTAGGCTCCAATACCACAAAAAGCCCCCTCAGGCTATGGGTGCTCTTTCTCCCCCCTCCACCCCATCAAATGCAGACCAGTCAAATCTAGGCAAAGGAGAGAGGAGGACACAACCCCAGCTCGGGCAGTCTCAGGCTGACACTGGGGGAGATATGCATGAGATGCAGCACAGATCCAGCACAGATCCTCTACGGCCAAGGACTTCCTCTCCTCTGATAACCTAACCCTACACATGTGGGAGATACCAACCAAGCATAGATTCCCATCATTGCTGCAAGTCGATGGACTACTACTCTAGCATATATTTTTCATCAGAAATGCCATTGAAATTTATCTCACTCAATTTCAAAGGGCTTAATAGCCCATTCAAACGTATCACCTTTATGAAATAAGCTCACTCTCTCAAAGGGGACATTCTCTTTGCTCAAGAGACACATTTTGCATCCTCAAAATGTCCTCAATTCCAATTTAAGAACTACCCCCATGTATATATGGCTAATGGCTCTAAAAAATCTTGCAATACTCTCATTGCTGTCAGGGAATCTATTGCATTCTGCCATATTGCTGAACCACAAGGCTGCTTTATTATTCTCATTTGTGAACAACTCGGTGTGTACCTTAATGAACCTTTATGCTCTGAAGACGAAACAAAAGAAATTCCTAGCCTCTCTTCTACCTCAAATCATGGAGGTGCGACAGGGTACCCAGATCCTAGGTCGAGATTTCAACTCTATCATCAACCCGACCTTGGAATCGTCCTCGGATAAGAGAAGTCCAACCTGGTCCATTCTTCCCCTGCTAGACAAATACGATATCTATGGTAAATGGCGATGTCTGCATGGCTCTAAAAAGGACTTCACTTTTATGTCTGTACCCTATGCTTCATTTTCTAGAATCAATTTTTTTCTCATGGATAAGAGGTCTTTGCAGAACGTGTTGCGCTCAGATATTGGTATAATCTTGTGGTCAGAACATGCACCTGTGGCCTTCATGTTTGATGACAAACTAAGTAAATCCCCTCTGCCTCTTTGAAGACTTAATATATCCCTTTTGGAAGACCAGAGATCATACCAACAAATAGGGCATGCACACCAATTGTTTTTTGAGTCCCCTGAAACCAATTGTTTCACCTTATGGAACATGTACAAGACCTTTATGTGTGGTGTTCTGATTAAATTAGCTTCTACTGTTAAGAAACAGAGGATGCGGCAGTTAGATGACCTGCTCCATTCTACAATGGAGTACAAAAGGCTAAATAAATCCAGTTCTGATCCTTAACGCACACTAGCTCTTAACAAAGCTGGACAGCCTACTTCTTTATAAATATGAGAACCATCTGAAATATCTCAAAGCTAATTCATGCGGTCTTAGAACTAGAGTGGCAGCATGGGTAGCAAACAAAAAATTTCCCATGACCTACGAGTCATAGCAAAGCCTTCAGCATTTACCACCAATTATTGTGTGATCTACAATCATAGCCTGCTATTTCAAAAGAACAGTTGGCTTCCATATCCCAACCCTTCAAAATTCAGGGAATATGCTCTGCTAATAAACTGCTTCCCTGTCAAAAGTCACCTGGAGAAGATGACTTTTCCAACAAGTTCTTTAAATGTCTGATTTCATTGGCCCATATCTGCTATCAGTCTTTAATCGTGCTGCCTCCTCTGGTTCTCTATCACCCAAAATGCTAAGGGCTGGTATTGTGACAATCCCTAAACCCAACAAAGACCTGGCCATAGTTACGAACACACTGATTTCATACTGCTTGAAAAGCTTATGGACCTTTGGTTGCAAAGTGTCCTGTCCCTTATTTGTCCCAGGTCGACAAGCGCTTGAACGCGGTGGCTTCTGAGCCTTATTACACAAGCTGATCTCTCGTGAATGCCTTATCTGTTCCTCTCTTTGGATGCAGAGAAGGTGTTTGAAAGAGTCCACTGGGAATTCCAAAAATAAGTCCTCTGTAAATTTTAAATCAATGGTTGGTTACAGTCAGCTATTCTATCCCTTTATTCATCTCCCTCAGCTACAGTTCTCACTTCAGGCATTATGTCTATTAAACTCACATCACCAATGGAACAAGGCAGGGGTGCCCCTTCCCCTAATTATCTTCACACTCCTTATGGAACCCTTAGCGGAACACATTAGGATGCACCCTCACTGTACAGGTATATCTATGGCCGGCCGCGAACATAAGATCAGTTTATTCGCAGATGACATAATGCTCATAGTGTCTAACCCTAAAAGGTCTCTCCCGAGTATATACACGATATCCTATCCAACATAGTAAAGCCTCTTTTATAAGCTAAATGCCACTCCCATTGCATTTGGGACTGAAGTCTCAAATCTTGGGATTGAACATTACAACAAGTCTCCGTACCCTCATACTGTCACATACCTGGTTGAGGTCCAGCTAACAAGAGGGCTTCCCCTTACACCTCCTGTCCTGTTTCTCCCAAAGGTGATGACAGGATATAACAGGGCAAGGAGTGGCACAGGTGCCTTGTAGGTGAACTTGGAGATTCTTGCAGCAGGTGCCAAGCAGCAGACAGACTGGAATGCTGGCCGATGCAAAGACACAGGAGCAGATGTAGAACTGTGGGCAGCAAGCTGGCTGGTAAGCTAGCAGATACAGGATACTCTGGTAGATGCGAAGGCACTGAAGCAGGTGCAGGATGGCAGGTGGCAGGAAAGCTGGCATGCATCTACATCGGCGAACATTTGTTTTTTATTAGGAATTTTCAAAAACTGTGTGTTTTCATTTCTTTTTGACATTTTTTCTGGTGAATGAGTACTCATTCACATGGGGGCTTCCAGATTCTGATAAGCCCCCTGCCTGCAGACCCCCACAACCACCACCCATAGTTTTGGGGAAAATGCCCTTGTCCCCATCAACATGGGGACAAGGTGCTTTGGGGTGGGGGGGTCTGGTATGGATTTAAAAAAAAAATGTTGCTGTTTTTTTTTAAATGTTTTTATTGCTGGATTTGTTTTTTTTTATTCAGCTGCCAGTGGGGAAGCCCACTGATGGCTGATGACATATCAGTTGTTAATAAAGCAGTGACTGGCTTCCCAGCCTGCTCCTTAACAGCCAGCAGCTATTCACCCCGCCCCAAAAATGTGGGTGTTCGTAACTTATGCTCATCCCAAACTGCTTGCCCAACATTAAATGTAAACAGAAAGAATTCCGGCAATAGAAAAAAAAACACGCCAAAAAAAATGGTGTGGGGTTCCCCCCAAAATCCATACCAGACCCGTATTTGAGCATGTACCCCTTACTGGGATCTGAGGGCCCCCATGTTAAAGGGGGCTTCCAGATTTTGATAGGTCCCCCACCCCAAAGACCCCTACAACCACTGCTCCGGGGGAGTGGGGAAGAGGCCCTTGTCCCCATCCACATGGGGACAAGGTGCTTTGGGGTGGAGGAACAAAGCCCTCCATCACCCTTCATGTTCAGGGCATGTGGCTTGGTATGGTTCAGGATGGGGTGCTCACTTGCCCCCCCTTTAGTGGCCAGGCTGCATGCTTGGATAAGGGTCTAGTATGGATTTTGGGGGGCCCACATCGTTTTTTTCTAAATCTTTTGCCAATATTCTTTTGTTTACATTTCAGGGAAGCCTGCTGAAAACTGATGAGTAATTGGTTGTTAAGGATGAGGTGGCCTGCTTCCCGGCCCACTTCTTAATGACCAGCTATTCTCCACACAGAATTTGAATCGGTCGATCCAACTGATCCGAATTTGAATTGTTCCACAAATTTGAAATTCATTATAAAATGAATAAACAAAGTGAAATTTCATGAAATTAAACTAAACACATTCTGAAATGAATCAATAAAATTAAATTAGTAACCTAACAAATCTATCCAAAACAAAACAAATTTTTCCATTTTGCACATGTCTAGAACCAAGTGCAGGATCAGGTCACGGACAATAGAAGCTGACAACCACTCAGCAACCCTCTAGTCTGTGGAGCCACTTTAAATAAGTATGTGAACGCCAAGTATTCCCACTCTCTAACGTTAATACATGCGCGAGATACAGTGTGTCTAGTTGTCACTCGAGAATTTTTATGCGCTTAATTTTACTCACAACCGCGCCTACGATTTCCCTGACACATATTTAGAAGATTTTCTTTCATATGGGTCCCTAACTCCATTTCATTTTTGGATATCCAGATATATACTCACTACTTTAAGTCCTTCTTAGCTTCCCTTCCTCATGCCTGTCCCAACTTGAAGCCCAAGAACTATCTAAACTAAGCAGAATAGCAGCTTTGAAGATGATATTGTTCTAAAATTGCTTTATTTATTTCAAATTCATACCATCCCTCTACCTGTAATGTTCTTCAAGAACGTCCAAAAAATGTTTAATCAGTTAATTTGGGGTAATAAACCACCCAGATGTTCTCTTCTCATAATGATGAAATATAGACAAAATTGGGGCATGGGGGTACCCAACGTCACTCAATACTACAGAGCATGCATTTTAGATCAATTACGATACTGGTGGCTTCCTTCACATAATAAGATATGGTCGAGTATAGAGTCTTCTCTAACCCCACATTGTGATTTACTCTCTACTCTTATTGTGATCAGATTGTCATTACCCTGTATACCATCCCCCTTCTTTACAATCAGTGCATCACTAAAGGTTTGGTCAGCACTGCAGAGGATATTCTTAGCCCCGACAGTTACACAAAAGCCCACTGACATAATGTCCCACTTTATCCCACACCTTCCCTTATCTCAGTGGCCCATGAAAGAACTAGTTTCCCTTTATGACTTTTTTTAATGGCTCTACACTGTGCTTTTTTAAGGACATATCCTCCAGTCATGGCTTAGGACCCTCAGATTTCTCCCATTACCTGTGCCTCAGATCATTCCACCACAAACATTCCTTATCCTTAGCGATCAAAGTCCCAGCGCTGATTTACTGATTCTTCCACTATTCCTCCTGTAAAATGAGAGGCATCTCATCGTTTTATAACCTTTTGAAGGGTGAAGGTAAAGAACTGGGTGCCCAATCTCTGATATATCCTGGCCCTGGGCCTTGACCTTCACTTATTCCTCTTCACACTGTATGAACCATTGGGAATTGTTCCAAAAAACAATTCATTGCTGGTATCTCACACCATTCAAACTTTCTAAGATTTACCCTTCTTACTATGATTCCTCCTGGAGACAGTATGGAGTGTCTGGTTCCCTGTACCATGTGTTGTGGCTGTGTAAGTCTCTTAGATCCTACTGGAATAAGTTTTTTGTCCTGGTCTCTATTTTTAGGCTATGTTAGTTCTCCTGATCCCTCTTTTCCACGTAATGACAGAGTAGTACTTATTCACCTCTTGTTAGCTGCCAAACTATGTGCAACCTCTTTTGAACACCTCTACAACTCCAGCCTTTACAGATGTGCTAGCCACTCACTGTAAAATAAAAAAATAGTTGTCTGTTATAAATCTTTCTTATGAGAAATGCTGTAACATCTGGTTGCCTTGGCTCATAATCCCAACTGTACTGTTAAGACATAAGTATGTACTCATTATAATTGTGTGTATTACATCTGATTATGTTTTGTTGCTTTGTGGTATACCTATTGCATTTTTGACTGTCTCTAACTAGTCACATTTGTTTTTTACTTGGCCACTTGTTTATCTTGCTTTATTCCCTTTTTCTCTCTCCTTTACCCCATCATCACTTCCCTCCCCCTCCCTGCTTTTCCTTTCATTTCTTTCCTCTTGTGCCCCGTACACATGAGCGGAATGTCCGAAAGAAAAAGTCAGACGGGAGCTTTACATCATATATTGTGATTGTGTGTATGCCTCATCTGACTTTTTACGTTGAAAATTCTGATGGACCTAGAAAGAGAACATGTTCTAAATATTTCCGATGGAACCAATTCCTATCGGGAAAACCGCTCGTCTGTATGCTGTTCCGACGAACCAAAAACGATGCATGCTCTGAAGCAAGTACGAGACAGAAGCTATTGGCTACTGGCTATTGAACTTCCTTTTTCTAGTGCCGAATACCCCCCTGTTCGGTTTGCACCAGAACATGCGAACAGGCAAAAAATTTGTTCGAACACACGAACACCGTTAAAGTCTATGGGACACGAACATGAATAATCAAAAGTGCTAATTTTAAAGGCTTATATGCAAGTTATTGTCATAAAAAGTGTTTGGGGACCTGGGTCCTGCCCCAGGGGACATGGATCAATGCAAAAAAAAGTTTTAAAAATGGCCGTTTTTTCGGGAACAGTGATTTTAATATTGCTTAAAGTGAAACAATAAAAGTGTAATATCCCTTTAAATTTCGTACCTGGGGGGTGTCTATAGTATGCCTGTAAAGGGGCGCATATTTCCTGTGTTTAGAACAGTCTGACAGCAAAATGACATTTCAAAGGAAAAAAAGTCATTTAAAACTACTCGCAGCTATTAATGCATTGCCGGTCCGACAATACACATAGAAGTTCATTGATAAAAACAGCATGGGAAATCCCCACAGGGGAACCCTGAACCAAAATTTTTTTTAAAAATGGCGTGGGGTCCCCCTCAAAATCTATACCAGACCCTTCATGCCCCCCCTCCCGAACCGTACCAGGCCACATGCCCTCAACATTGGGAGGGTGCTTTGAGGTAGCCCCCCAAAACACCTTGTCCCCATGTTGATGAGGAAAAGGGCCTCATCCCCACAACCATGGCCGGTGGTTGTGGGAGTCTGCAGGCGGGGGGCTTATCAGAATCTAGAAGCCCCCTTTAACTGTCAAAAAACTGTCGAAAATGTTAAAAATGACAAGAGACAGTTTTTGACAATTCCTTTATTTAAATGCTTCTTCTTTCTTCTATCTTCTTTCTTCTATCTTCTATCTTCCTTTGGTTTCTTCCTCCATCTTCTTCTTCTTCTTCTGGTTCTTCTGGTTCTTCTGGTTCTTCCTCTGGTGTTCTCGTCCGGCATCTTCCTCCGCGGCATCGGCATCTTCCTCCACGGCATCGGCGTCTTCTTCCCTTCTTCTCCTCGGCTGCTCCACATCCATGATGGCATGGAGGGAGGCTCCCGCTGTGTGACGCTTCTCTCTTCATCTTCTTCTCTTCATCTTCTTCTCTTCATCTTCATCTTCTTCTCTTCATCTTCTTCTCTTCATCTTCTTGTCTTCATCTTCTTTTCGGGCCGCTCCGCATCCATGATGGCATGGAGGGAGGCTCCCGCTGTGTGACGCTTCTCCTCTTCTGACAGTTCTTAAATAACGGGGCAGGGCCACCCAGTGACCCCGCCCCCCCTCTGATGCACGGTGACTTGACGGGACTCCCCTGTGGCATCATGAGGAATGCCACAGGGATGTCCTGTCATGTCACCGTGCGTCAGAGGGGGGCGGGTCACAGGGTGGACCCGCCCCCCTGTTATTTAAGAACCGTCAGAAGAGGAGAAGCGTCACACAGCGGGAGCCTCCCTCCATGCCATTATGGATGCGGAGCAGCCCAAAAAGAAGATGAAGAGAAAAAGATGAAGAGAAGAAGATGAAGAGAGAAGTGTCACACAGCGGGAGCCTCCCTCCTTGCCATCATGGATGCGGAGCGGCCCAAGGAGAAGAAGGGAAGAAGACGGCGACGCAGAGGAGGAAGATGCCGGACGATAACAACGGAGGAAGAACCAGAAGAACCAAAAGAACCAGAAGAAGAAGAAGATGGAGGAAGAAACTGAAGAAAGATAGAAGATAGAAGAACGAAGAAAAAAGAAAGAAGAATCATTTAAATAAAGGAATTGTCAAAAACTGTCTCTTGTCATTTTTAACATTTTTGACAGTTTTTTAGTGAAATGGTAGGCCATTTCACACAGGGGGGAGGGCCAGGATCTGGGGGTCCCCTTGTTAAAGGGGGCTTCCAGATTCCGATAAGCCCCCCGCCCACAGACTCCCACAACCACCGGCCAGGGTTGTGGGGATGAGGCCCTTGTCCTCATCAACATGGGGACAAGGTGTTTTGGGGGGCTACCCCAAAGCACCCTCCCAATGTTGAGGGCATGTGGCCTGGTACGGTTCAGGAGGGGGGGCATGAAGGGTCTGGTATAGATTTTGAGGGGGACCCCACGCCATTTTTAAAAAAAATTTTGGTTCAGGGTTCCCCTGTGGGGATTTCCCATGCTGTTTTTATCAATGAACTTCTATGTGTATTGTCGGACCGGCAATGCATTAATAGCTGCGAGTAGTTTTAAATGACTTTTTTTCCTTTGAAATGTCATTTTGCTGTCAGACTGTTCTAAACACAGGAAATATGCGCCCCTTTACAGGCATACTATAGACACCCCCCAGGTACGAAATTTAAAGGGATATTACACTTTTATTGTTTCACTTTAAGCATTATTAAAATCACTGCAATGTTGAGGGCATGTGGCCTGGTATGGTTCAGGAGGGGGGGCACTCTATCGTCCCCCCCTCTTTTCCTGCGGCCTGCCAGGTTGCATGCTCAGATAAGGGTCTGGTATGGATTTTTGGGGGGACCCCATGCCGTTTTTTTTTTTTAATTTTGGCACGGGGTTGCCCTTAAAATCCATACCAGACCTGAAGGGTCTGGTATAGATTTTGAGGGGGACCCCACGCCATTTTTTTTTTTTTTTGGCCGGGGTTCCCCTTAATATCCATACCAGACCTAAAGGGCCTGGTATGGAATTTAGGGAGACCCCCCACGTCATTTTTTTTTTTTAAATTTTGGTTCGGGGTTCCCCGTGGGGAATTCCCATGCCATTTTTATCAGTGAACTTTTATGTGTATTGTCGGACCGGCAATACATTAATAGCCACGAGTAGTTTAAATGACTTTTTTTCCTTTGAAATGTCATTTTGCTGTCAGACTGTTCTAACACGGGAAACATGCGCCCCTTTACAGGCATACTATAGACACTCCCCAGGTACAAAATTTAAAGGGATATTACATTTTTATTGTTTCACTTTAAGCATTATTAAAATCACTGCTCCCGAAAAAACAGACATTTTTAAAACTTTTTTTGCATTTATCCTTGTCCCCTGGGGCAGGACCAAGGTCCCCAAACACTTTTTATGACAATACCATGAATATAAGCCTTTAAAATTAGCAAATTATGTGAAGATCTTGCGAGCCACAGATGGATTAATGCCTCTGGAATGTAAATCAATTACAGATAAGCTGCAAACACTAATCACGTTTCATTTTCTGCACATACCAAAATTATATAAATAATTGTGTCTGCACTGAAAATACTTGCTAAAATTATATAGCGATTACTGAAAAATATATAATATAGAACTGTGCTGAAAAAAATTCAATATATAATATAGAGCTGTGCTGAAAAAATTCAATATAATAAAACCAAAAAAGTGCCAGTATAACACAAATCCATATAATAAATGCAGTCCTTACGTGAAAGTATACTATAAAGTGCAACATGC
Source organism: Aquarana catesbeiana (assembly GCF_042186555.1). Lineage (NCBI taxonomy): Eukaryota > Metazoa > Chordata > Amphibia > Anura > Ranidae > Aquarana > Aquarana catesbeiana. The sequence continues at coordinate 346,764,921 of NC_133325.1, forward strand.
AAAAAAGAAACAATATATGCATATGACTATAAATAAAAAATCCAGGTGCTAATTGTGTAGCAATCAAGTGTCCACATCCAAATAAAATTCAGCTCTTTGATAACAAAACGTAAAGTGCAAATATATAGTGTCCATAAAAATCAGTGTCCTTCATGCTCCTCCTTAATAGTGTTCACAATAAAGCATGCTTCCGTGCTCTCCTGTGACCCCCCAATTGTGCTTCAGCACAGTTCTATATTATATATTTTTCTTTAAAATTAGCACTTTTGATTTCTCCCATAGACTTTTAAAGGGTGTTCCGCGCCATTCGAATTTGCTGCGAACACCCCAAATTGTTCGCTGTTCGGCGAACTTGCGAACAGCCGATGTTCGAGTCGAACATGAGTTTGACTCGAACTCGAAGCTCATCCCTAGTCACCGCATTCTTGACGGTCGGACTTTGGTGTGATCGTGTGTACGCAAGACAGTTTCAGCGGAATTCCGTTGGAACTCCGTCAGAAAAACTTTCAGACTTTATTCCGATGGGAAAACCGGTCGTGTGTACAGGGCATCAGTCACTCGAGGAAGGATTCAAATAGACTGTAGGAGGACTCAAGTGTATTTTACTTGTACTATTGACAGACACACTGTTTTCTTTGTCTACTCTCTAATGATTTTACCTATAAAGCCTTACCTCTATGCTTCTTTATCTGCTTGTTAAAATTCTAATAAAGAAATATTGAAACTAAAACATTTACAGGTTGGTCTGACAAAATGTTTTTTTCATAAATTCATGCTGTTTATTCCTCATTTCTGAATAAACTCCTTTACCATTCCCTCAAATGCTCTACATACTATTGATGTTAGGTTGCCTGATCTGTGGTTTCGGAATATACTGTACATCTTGATAACTTTTTCAATATTGTTACCAGATTTGTCCTAGCCCAATCAGTTTGTACCATTTTTGTCAGTTAGAAATAGTGGCTTGGCAATAACTGATCTAAGCCCCCTAAGGACTCATGGATGTAAGCCATCTGGATCTGGGGTTTAGTTCACATTAAGTTTTTCTACACTGTTATGTACCTGGTTTTCTGTCAGTAACTATAAAAACTGAAGAGAATAATATGTTTAATACATTTTCCCTCTTCCTGTTGTTTGTGATCAACTTTCCACTTTCATTTTTTTATGGGGCCTTTGTGTTCTTACTTTACCTTTTTACTATTGATATATTTGAATATAATGGTTTGTCTTACTATAGTAATTTGTTTCTCGTGTTATATTTCAGTTGCCCCGATTGCTCCCTTGCACCTCTTGTTGCATTCCTTGTAATTTTAAAATGTCAGTAAATCGTACTTTTTAACCACTCACCAACCGCCCACAGTATGTACATTTACTGTGGGTGGGTGGCATGTACAGGCAAAGCAATGTGCCCATATGTAATTTTGCCTGTACAAACACCAGACACAATGACAAGCAGATCCTGATACTCGGGGCCTAGTTATCATGTGATTGCTGTGTGATCACATGATCACAATGTTAACAAAACTGTTGTGAATCAATATGATTCATAACAGCTTTGATTTTTTGCTAGTGAGTTGTGATTGGCCCAGGTACCTGGGCCAATCACAGCACCCTGTACCATGTGATTAGCTGTAACCAATCACAGATAACTAGTATTCACAGCAGTCATGAACAGTTGAAAGCATTGCTGGTACAATAATTTTCAATGTGCCATCAATCAAAGTGAGAAAAAAAAAAAACAATCAAGCCCTCCTCCCAGAGTAATACTGTTACTATTGTATAAAAGTATTGAAAAAAGTAGTAATAAAATGTAAAAATAATGTTAAAAAAATGTAAAAAAATATTTAAAATATTGAAAAAAAATTATTTGAAAACGTTTTTTTTAACATGCTGTCACCAGTCAGCATCCCTGATCACCACCACACCAGTTATATCATGACACTGTATGGTGCTGGTGACAGTATGTTAAAAAAAATTGTGAAAAAAGAAACACATTTTATTTCCTTTTTTCTTCATTTTCCAAAAAATCGTGACAAAAAAATTAAATTAAAAAAACCATATCTCTTACTAAATGCCTCAGACTGTCTACATTCCAAAAATGGGTAATTTGCGGGGTATTTGTACTGTCCTGACATGTTAAGGGCCTCAAGGAATGATTGATCAATTTTCAAATACATACGTATACTATATTTTGTGTACGCTATAACTTTCCTACAGACTAAATATTATTATACACCTATTGGGATTTTTTTTACCAAAGACATATAGCAGTTCTATGACAGGAAGTAGAAAATATTACTTCAATAACCCATATACAGCCAAAAATTGCCAATGGTGGGTGCCAGCCCCAATTAATGTATAACATTGTCCACAATGGGAAAGGGGAATGGTGAGGAGCACTGGGGCTTTGTGACACCCAAATATTAAGTGATCATACAAAATAATGAAAATATAAAACAGACATTTATTGAAAAAGCTAAAATCTCACCTCTATTGAAGTAGGGGACAACACTGAACAACAAAAATGTACATTTAACATGTATAGAGCTACAATACAGTAAATAGATATACTAAATTGTGCGTTTTGCCCAAGTTTCCCCGATGCGTTTAAACCAGTGTCGTCTTCTTTAGGGGATTTCCCTTGGATAGCACAATGGAGGATTCTCTAAAGTAAACACACACACAGTAAATATACTATATATCCAAATATAAACATATCCAGAAGAAAACAACATATGCTGAAACAAATATAAACTTACGTAGCTGAAGAAATGTACAAAATGCAATGGACTCGTGATGCCGGAAATCTTTCAGAGTGGAGGTAGAGCAAGGAAGAATCACAAGGAGGAAAGAAGACACTAACAGCCCATGTTTCCCAGACGCAAGGGATACCAACCAAATGAAAGCAATATACCTAACAAAAATATATAAAAATGTATATTAAAAAAATATAAAGAAAATAAAAATAATAAGATGGAAAAAGTAATACTGTGTACATACAGACAGAGTAGTGGTCATACCTTCATGGACAGATGGAAAACTGATCATGTGACCCAGCAGCTGGTGGTTGCAGGCCAGACAAAATTATTAAGAAAATATGGGGATGCCAGAACTGGCGTTTAGGCATAGGATTAGGCGTAGGAATAAAGAACAGATTAAAAAACAGCCCAATCAGGGCTTAGAATGCACTGTGCCGTGCGCAGTGCATTGTGGGGCGCTCAACAGGAGACCCGCCAAGCACCCCACAAATTCGGGCGTTCCCAAAAAATGGGCGAACAGGTGATGTTCGGGCCGAATTTCTGCTCAGGCTGAACCGTTCGCCCAACGCTACCTATTAGCTTACAAATGGCTATTACTGTGTCTTAACTTTTAGGTCTCATTGATTTCAACGGTGTTCAGATTCAGCACCCAAACTTTAGTCATGTTCTGCGAACTTGCCTCGAACTGAAACCAGGTATGTTCATCAAATTCTTAATGAGGGCATAAGGCATTGTATGGTCCAGAAGAGGAGTCACATGCTGGTAGCTGCAGGCTTCCTAACAACCAGCCTGAGGGGAAGCTGTAAAACTGAGCAGCGGTTAACAATACCACTGCTAAATGTTTTTCTTCCCACTTGCCTCCGGAGGTTCTACTCAACCAAACACAAATTTAGTTCTGTCATTTAACAAACCTCTAAGCAAACAAAACATGAAGCTTGTGCCTACTCAGGACTAGTCTCTCCAACACTTTTCCCTACCCTGTCTTCTAACTGTAACCCAGCTACCTACCTTTGGCATCTGTACCTCCATTTCACTACCATGATTTCCAAGTTGGCAATGCTTCACAGTGTTCCTAACAAAAATATTTCCCACATCCTGTACAACAGTATTCACCCTTGAACAGTTGTTATATATACCATTATATGCACTACACTAAATTGTGTTTTTAATCATGGAAGACACGTTTACCTCCAGTATAATTCAAAATGTTAGCTTCGTGTGTGAAAATTCAATATTTTGTGTCTTCATCTCTCCATATCTGGAAGTGACAAGCTATTCCTTCACCAAATTCCCTGTTCTTTTTCCTTTTTTTGCCTACTTTAATGATTTGTTGTGCTTCTAGGTAAACATGCTTTGGGGATAATTCACAATTAATGCAGTCCAAGTATACAAGCATGAGTAGGTTTTTAGCTGTCACTGATGACCAGTAAAACATCCAAAATTGGCAACAAAGGTTAGATACTGTATGAATATGTTGTGAGAAAAAGGATTTAACACATCTGCAGACTATAAAAAAAAAATAATTTTTGTAAGTAGTGCTATCAGCAAGCAACATGTAGTACTGGAGAGGAGCACAGACATAACATTATTTAGGGTCCAGCATTGTACAATATTTATATTACCTTTTTCCTATTGCTAAAAAAGGAGGGACATAGGATAATATGTTATATTTATTGATTTTACTAAAATCAAAGTACTTCTTTGAGAATATTGGCCTGTTTCTAAAATGTTAATCAAACATATGAAAATATAAAAAGCATTTACTAAGACATCAGATGGATCATAGTTTTCATGCCCACCCCATGTTTCACAGGCATCATAAGAATCTAAGATGCCTTTTCCTTTATACATGTAGGTCAGCAGTATTTGATGACTAATGTAAAATAAATGATCATAGACTTCACTTTCATGTACATTTTCAAGCGTGGAATTTCCAACAGATGAAAATGCTTAAAGAAATAAAGTATTTTAATCAAAGCAGATACAATATTAACATGTGCCTTTCTGTCACATCTTTTATCAACAAATGTTGGTTTGTATTAAACAACTTTCCATCGTTAGCCAGATGGATAGAAATATACATAGCTATATACACACACACACACACACACATATATATATACATAGCTATATATACACACATATACATATATATATATATATATATATATATATATATATATATATATATATATATATATATATATATATATATATATATATATATATATATATATATATATATATATATATATATTTCACACAAACCAAACACACAGAACTCTGTGTACATAGGAATAGTGATCTGGTTCTTTGTTGTCCCTGAAGAGCAGGGAGAAAAAACAGCCAGACTAGTAAGTAAAAGCAGCACACTTTTTCAGTTAGACTGACAGTTAACCCCTTGATGTTACCCCTTTCCCAGCCAGTGTCATTAGTACAGTGTACAGTATTATCACTGTACACTAGTGACACCAGTGTCAGTTCATGCCCCTTACATCACATCAGAACATGGCACAGTGCCCCCTGACATCAGAGCATGGCACAGTGCCCCCTGACATCAGAACATGGCACAGTGCCCCTTGACATCAGAACATGGCACAGTGCCCCCTGACATCAGAGCATTGCACAGTGTCCCCTGACATCAGAACATGGCACAGTGCCCCCTGGCATCAGAACATGGCACAGTGCCCCCTGACATCAGAGCATGGCACAGTGCCCCTTGACATCAGAGCATGGCACAGTGTCCCCTGACATCAGAGCATTGCACAGTGCCCCCTGACATAAGAGCATGGCACAGTGCCCCCTGACATCAGAGCATGGCACAGTGCCCCCTGACATCAGAGCATGGCACAGTGCCCCCTGACTTAACAGTTAAGTCATCCCTATGTGCTAGCTGGACAAGAAAGCAACTTGGCAGCTCCTGGAGGGGGGGCAGATGGGGGAGAGAGGGAGGGAGATGAGGGACTGCTCACTTACCTGGCTAGTATCTGTAGGATCACACAGGATAATCAGTGTAGCAGCCCCCATGGATCTTCCAGCTGCTATACATAAACTCTCCCGCCCTCACACATCTCCTTTCTCAGACACAGGCTGCACACAAGGATTGCAGTGCGGGCAGGGCAGACACAGGGGATGGGGGCAGGAGGAGCCAGAGAGGATGGAGCCCTTTCTCCTCTCCTGTTCAGGCAGTGTGGAGGAGGGGGGGAAGGGGGATTTCTGCTGGCAAGAGCATTCTAAATTTTGTGAAATCTACCCTCCTATATTCGGCTATGCTCCCCACTAGATGCTGCTTACCTCCTATCCTATGGCAGCAGAAAAGACACTAGAGGGCAGGCGGAGTGCAGCTGTATCACTCCGCCACCTACAGTAAGAGATCACTTGCCGGAACTATAGAGGGAGCATCAGAAAATGCAGTCAGCTGTCAGCTTACTCCGCGGCTGCAGTTCTCATAAGGGGAGTCTAGGGGGTATACTTACTAATCAAAATTGTCTCACTGGCAGCACTGTTACTGCCAGTGAGTGTCCATTAGCAAACCCAGCATTTTCCCTAGAAAAAAGCCCTGGCTGTCATGGGGGTGTTGGGGTGTGCCCAGGCACACCCGGCACACCCCGTGTGCACGCCTATGCATACCTGAATGTGATTCTGCACTTCCAGCACGCCACCAACCTGCTCCCACTGTGATTGGACACAGCGTGAACCAATTCATTTAAGCCGATCATTCCTGAGAGAGACAGAATGGCGGTCTGCCGATAGAAACAAAGGAAGATTGCCATTCTGTGAGAAGAGGAGGTAGAGATCCTGTGTTTCTGCTAAGCAGGAACACATATCTCTGCCTTGTTCAGTAAAAGCACCTCTCCCACAGTTAGTAATCACTCCCTAGGAACACATTTAACCCTTTGATTGTCCTTGATTTTAACCCTTTCTCTGCCAGTGTCATTAGTACAGTCACAGTGCATATTTTTAACACTGATCACTGTATGAGTTCCCGTATCACGCTCCCGTAGACGTCCTCTGATGAAACACGCGTAGGGCGTGGCCTAACTCTGATGCCTTGCACCATCTCCCAGCGAACACAGACTTTGTACCTGACGTTTTCTCGGATGACATTCCACTGCTTGTTTGAAACCACTACAATGTGAGTTCCCATTTTGTCATCTAATGTAAATAAAAGTGTTTATGGATTTACACTATGGGAATCTCCTCTTTCCTTCATGTTCAAATGGTACCCCGATCCTGAGCCTGCCAAGGACTGCCGCACAGTAGCATACACTGTGACTGCACGTTACCCCTGCAGGGGATAAGGAAGCTGGTGAGTGTCTGCACGATCACAGCGCGAGACACAAGCACCCGGTCACCATAAAAATAGTAGCAGATACAAGTTGAATATGCCTGCCTTGTCTTAAAGACATAGACTGTTGATCTTCACCTATGGTGCACTGAGCACGAATCACTGCTGGTTTAACCAGTATATTATCAAAGAGTGATTACAATAACCTCATTTCATAAGGACTGTTTAATTATCACTCAGTACATTATCTATGTGTGATTACAATAACACTATTCTAAGGTTTACATAACTATTATCACAGCTGCATGTCACATGTTATAACATATGTTTACTTTTGATTATTTATTTTATTTTTAACTTCTTATTTTTTACTTTCTATGATACATAGCACAAGTCACTTTAATATCTTTTCCTTGTTCACAATTAATCACTAAGGAGGTTTTCTCTTTGATAATAATATTTTAGGACGGCGCCATACTCACTCTTTACTTTACATTTACTTTTCGCTCACTCCACTTTGGTGGAGATTGCGTGTGTGAGGGCAGCAGTCCAACATTTTGTCTTGATTCAATTCCGTTGCGTGGATTCCCCACCCAAGTTTTGCCATCACTGTATGAGTGTCACGAGTCCCCAAAAAAGTGTCACTTAGTGTCCAATTTGTCAGTTTCAATGTTGCAGTTTCGCTATAAGTCTTTGATCACTGCCATTACTAGAAAAAAAATTCTGTAAATCTATACCAAAGTTTGTAGAAGTAATACCTTTTGCACAAACCAATCAATATAAGCTTATTGGTATTTTTTCCCAAAAATATGTAGCAAAATACATATTGGCCTAAATTGATTAAGAAATTAGATTTTCTACATTTTTTTGGAGTTGTTTTATAGCAGGAAGTAAGAAATATTGTTTTTTTTTTTCAAAATTGTCAGTCTTTTTTTGTTTATAGCGCAAAGAAAAAAATGTAGTGGTGATCATATACCACCAAAAGAAAGGTCTATTTGTGGGAAAAAAAGGGCATAAATGTTATTTGTGTACAGCATCGCAAAACTGCACAATTGTCAGTTAAAGTAACGCAGTGCCACATTGCAAAAAATGGCCTGGTCATGAAGGGGGGTAAACCTTCCGAAGCTCAAGTGTTTAAAGCAGTGTTAAACCCAGAAGCAAACATTTCTTATATTGCAGCTTACCAACTCTTATGCCGCGTACACACGGTCGGACTTTTCGTCTACAAAAGTCCGACAGCCTGTCCGACAGACTTCCGGTGGACTTTCGGCGGACTTGCGGCAGACTTTCTAACGAACAGACTTGCCTACACACGACCACACAAAAGTTTGACAGCCTAGTACGCGGTGACGTACACCAAGTCCGGCGAGACTATAAAACGGAAGTTCAATAGCCCGTACGACACCCTTTGGGCTCCTTCTGCTAATCTCGTGTTTATCTCGTGTTAGTAGAAGTTTGGTGAGAGACGATTTGCGCTTGTGAGACTCGTATTTTTCAGTTCGTTTTAACTGTTGTTCAGTCTGTGCTTGTGAGGTTTGAATCTGCTTTTCAGTGCGTTTGGTCAGTTGGCATTGAGAAATCTTTGTTTTATTGTCCGCTCGTTCCTGATTTTCAGGTTGCTCTTCACAGGCCTTGCTGTTCTTCAGTGCATTCTGTTAAGTGCGTTCTGACCAGCCGACCGTTTTGAAGCCATGTTACCTGTACGTACTCGTCGTCGAGCTTGTGCATTGTATGTGCTTGGTGCTGTAGTTTATTCTTCAGACCAAGACCAGTCCATGAACAGGGCGAGGAGGAGTTCATGGACCAAGAATTGGTTGCTCCAGCGTGACCAGTTCTGTCACATGCCATTGCTCCGTGAGATCCGTGAGAATAATCCTGAGGATTTCAGGAACTTTCTCCGGATGACGGACCCCGTTTTTGACCGTTTGGTGGCTTTGCTGACCTCCTATATCAGCAGGCAGGATACCTGCATGAGGCAAGCCATCACTCCGGAGCAGAGGCTAGTTGCCACGTTGCAGTACTTGGTGACAGGGAGAAGCCTGCAGGACCTCAAGTTCTCGACAGGCATCTCCCCCCAGGCTCTGGGGATCATTATCCCAGAGACCTGTTCTGCCATCATACAGGTCCTGCAGAAGGACTATATTAAGGTAAGAATTTTTTCTTTTATTAGCATCACATGTTCTTTTATTTAATCTTTGATAATGTAATGTATTTCTTAACTCAAACACTACTTACCATCATTGCAATATAGTGTGAATGTCCCCTTTTTCTCCTCACGCATGCTGGAATTTTTTTCTGTTCTTTTTTGTCATGCATGTATATTTGCCTTCAATAACCTCCCCAGCATACAATGCTGGGCACATATCCACCTAGTCTACTTAGTTTGAATGTATTTAGTCAGCTGCATTGTATTTTGTTTCCCCTAAACTCTATCCACACAGTGTGCATGTAATTAGCTTGATTTCCCAACCCCCCCCACCTAAACTCTATCCAAATAGTGTGCATGTAATTAGCTTGATTTCCCAACCCCCCACCTAAACTCTATCCACATAGTGTGCATGTAATTAGCTTGATTTCCCACCCCCCCTACCTAAACTCTATCCAAATAGTGTGCATGTAATTAGCTTGATTTCCCAACCCCCCCCCCCACCTAAACTCTATCCAAATAGTGTGCATGTAATTAGCTTGATTTCCCAACCCCCCCCCACATAAACTCTATCCACATAGTGTGCATGTAATTAGCTTGATTTCCCAACCCCCCCTAAACTCTATCCACATAGTGTGCATGTAATTAGCTTGATTTCCCAACCCCCCCCCCACCTAAACTCTATCCAAATAGTGTGCATGTAATTAGCTTGATTTCCCAACCCCCCCACCTAAACTCTATCCAAATAGTGTGCCTGTAATTAACTAGATTTCCAACCCCCCCCCCCCTAATAATTTGCTAGAATGTTCTGTGGTGTTGATTTTTACAAAGCAAATATATGTTGCAGTTTGCAAAATGCATTTGCACTCTACAAGTGCATTTGCTCCAGTGCTTTAGTAAATGAGCAGAAGCTCTGCTGATTTCCATCATCCAATCATATGCAAGCCACAAAGTGTTTTGATTAATTGCCCTTGCATGTGATTGTGTACTCCTTGCAACATGAAAGCATTTTTACCTTACCTCATTTACTTAAGCTGGGGAGCAACTGCACTTGCAGAGTGCGACAACTGCACAGTCTTGTAGCCTTTTTAGTCCATAAATACCTGCGTGTCCTTAAACTTTTTTTTTTCTAATTTCACCACCCCCTAAAATGTAATCAATGTGCCATCAGAGGGGGTGAGCAATCTGATAAGTGTCCCTTTCCATATTATTTCTTCAAGAAGATTTCAATTATTTAATGTTATACTGATGCTGGGCAAGAATGTTTTTAATTGTATAATTTTCTTGCAATGTTATATTCAAAATTACTGAGTTTTGTTTTCTTGTTTGATTCCCCAGTTTCCTTCAACACCACAGGAATGGCAGACTGTGGCATCCCATTTTGCCACCCCTTGGGACTTTCCCAATTGTGGAGGGGCTATAGATGGGAAACATGTCCACATCGTGCCACCACCCCATTCGGGGTCATACTATTTTAATTATAAGGGGTTCCATAGTATTGTTTTAATGGCGGTGGTGTCGGCACACTATGAATTTCTATATGTGGACGTGGGGAAGAATGGCCGGATGTCGGATGGAGGAGTATTTGCCCAGACGGAGTTCTGCCAGCGTCTCCAGAGTGGTGGCCTGGGATTGCCACCTGATGCAGATAACGTGGAAGGACTCCCCTTTGTTTTCATTGCCGATGAAGCCTTCGCTCTGAGCAAGCACCTCATGAGGCCATTCCCCCAAAGAACCCTCACCCCGGAGAGGAGGGTTTTTAATTTCCGGCTGGCCAGAGCTAGAAGAGTTGTTGAGAATGCGTTTGGGATTCTGGCCAGCCAGTTCCGCCTGTTTCAAACCTCCATTAATTTGGCGGAATACAAAATGAATTTTATCATTTTATCGTGCTGCATCCTGCACAACTTTTTGCACAAACATTCACAAAATTATATTGTGCCAGTTGGGCCTCAGGCCGGACTTATTAGCAGTGACAATCTTATGGCCCTGGATACTGTCCATACTGGCTTGGCCCCCCAAAGTGCCCGTCAAGTTGGACAGCAATATGTTAATTATTTTATGGGTAGGGGGGCCATTGCAATGGGCCAGGATATCTAAAGAATCAAAATAAAAAAAATCTTGATGAAATCTTGAATTATATTTATTGCTTGCCTTTCTTTTGGGCTTTCTCCTAGGTTATGGTCGAGCAGTTGTAGTGCCAACTGTATTTTCCTTGTAAATTTCTAAATAAGCTCCATTGTCACTGTAAACAACTTTTTTAAATTTAAACAAACTGATACCGAGCATTGAAATAACAAACCACACATTTATTTAATTCCTAAACAGAGGTTTTTAATCTTTGGTATACATTCACTTATGCATTTAGTATAAAATGTTCCTAGCCAAAAATATCTCAATATATTTATAAATTTAGAATAATATAATTATTTAGATTTTTAGATAATTTAAAATATAATTTTTTTGGCGTTTTGATTTTAACAAACAGGCCTTTTTTTTGTGGGTTTTTTTTTTTTACCAAAACAGGCCTCATTTTTCAAAATGTTTTTGGTGTTTGTTTGAAAAACAGGCTTTTTTTTTGGATTTTTTAAAAACAGCCTTTTTTTTATTTTGGTTTTTGAAAAACCGTTTTATTTTTTGTTTTGGTTTTTTTTAAAAACCTTTTTTTTTGGGGGGGTTTTAAAAACCTTATTTTTTTTGGGGGGGGTTAAAAACCTTATTTTTTTGTTGTGTTTTTTTAAAAACAGTTTTTTTTGGGGGGGGGTTTTAAAAACAGTTTTTTTATTTTTTTGGGTTTTTTAAAAACAGTTTTTTTATTTTTTGGGGTTTTTTTAAAAACAGTTTTTTTATTTTTTTGTTTTTTTTTAAAAACAGTTTTTTTATTTTTTTGGGTTTTTTTAAAAACAGGCCTCCTTATTTTCAAAAATGTGGTTTGTTGATGTTGTAAAACAGGCATATCATTTACAGAAAATAATAAAGAGAAGGCCCAGAATGGGGTCAGCAAACCAGGAAATGAAGGACATGATCGATGTTTTTGGGTTTCAAAAAGGGCATTTAGATGCGACCCAAAACATCAATCATGTCCTTCATTTCCTGCTGCATACGATCCAGCCGATTACGCATTTGATCTATCTCCCCATTCCAGGCCATTATTTGAGCAATTAGCCGTTGGGCACTGTCTGTGGTGAAATAGTCACTTGGACCTAAAATGGAATGAAAAAAAAGATGTGTTTAGAAATATGCACACATACATAGTTTACCTTACCATAAGCTGGTGTCTCAGACACTGACCTGGTGGGGTGCCCATGTTGCATACTTCATGAACATCCTCGGGGGTGGCGCTGTTGTTTGAGTCAAGCACAACCAGATCACCTAAAATAGAGTAGAAAAATTACATAAAATAAAAGGCAGCCATGCATAGATTACCGTAAGCTGGTGTGTCAGACACTCACCTGGTGGGGTGCCCATGTCGCCCACCTCTCCTTCCTCCACATCCTCAGTGGGGCTTGGGCTGATTTCCCAAGTATGTTCTTTTGGTTGGGGGGGACTGGGTTCTTCTTGGCTGAGTGATTTTTCCCCTATGTGAAGCAAAAAATTAATATACTTAGCACACAGATATTTTAGTACATAGTAATCTTCAAACATTTGTAGTGAAGTGGTGTACAAATTGTCTGTTTGTGTAGAGTTCCTAGTTGACTTAAAGATTTTATTTTCTAAAGACATATCGAGATAGATAGATATCTCGATATCTAGATATCAATATCTAAATCTAGCTTAAAATCTCTCTCTCTCTCTTTCTCTCTCTCTATATCTATAAATAAATATAAATCTAAATATCAAACTAAATCTAAATATAAAAATATATATAAATTTATATATTCAAAAAACATTACACATATATATATATATATATAGATATATATATGTATAAATATAAATATATATATATATCTATATATCTATATATATATATATATATATCTATATATATATATATATATCTATATATATATATATATATATAGATATATATATATATATATAGATATATATATATATATATCTATATATATATATATATATATATATATATATATAGATATATGTAAATATATCTATATATATATATATATATATATAAATATATATAAATATATATATATATATGTGACAAACTCACCCAGGACAGAGGTTGGAGGGGACTGAACGCAAGCCTCTTGCCCACCGATTATGGGCCCTAGCATTTGGGGGAATGGTGCTCTCTGTGAGCTGTATGCCTGGGGGCCCTGGGGTTGGTGTTACTTTGGATTCAGCTCCATGTCCCCCCAAAACACACAGACTCTGGAACCCTTTATATGCCATATTAGAATGATAAGACTGAATTATACTGTTGGGACACATCCTGTGAGAAGATGCTAATGTCATCAACTCCACTCACCTGTCTGATGTCAGCTATAATGGGTTTAATGTAAATAAGTTTAGTCTAGGTTCTAAGGGTATTCAACTCATTGTTGTTTGTTCTAATTAACCCTGTGTTGATGTTTATGGTAATGTATGTTAATTGAATGAGCTATACAATGTAGGAGACGGGACGACTCCTATTGGAGCTCATGTTAATTAGGTTAGCTTTGAGTCAGCCTGGTGTATAAATGTGTGTGAGATCTCAAATAAAAAAAGTTAGTCCTGATTTACTCCAAGACTGGTGTTGTCTAGTTCTTGGGGGTTCCTATAGCCAGATCCATTGGACTTGTGTTCCAGAACTTAGGAAGCGGTATACAGAGGGAAGCACTCAAGCGCAGTGTGGGACGTTCCATGATATTGGTGGCAAGCAGCGGGAAAGCTTCCTGCAGTCTGGGAAATTTAAACCTCCACCTGGATCCAAGATCAGGATAGCAGACTTCAGTCACCCCAGCGGAGATATGGACCTGGCATCAGAATTCCCGGGGCTGCTGCGAATCATCCTTTCAACATACACCAGGACTGTGTCTGAGGATGAATACCTGGAGCTTAGGCAGCAAATTCGGGTGGAGCTCTGGATTGCAGCCCTCCGTCTCGCTGGTATAAAACAGGGCAAGTGCTTTCCAACCCAAGAGCAACGGGCCATTGACCAACGGGCATTGCGGATGGCATTCCTGGGAGAGCAGCCCCAGGAGCAATGGGTGACTGAGTTGGACAGGTTGGTCCAGCAGGAGATAGAGCTGGACAATCGTTATCGGGCTCTGCAATGGCACGCAGAGGAGGGATATTTAGGGGAGACGACAGAATGCTCTCCGGAGGGATATGACTTTGGCGGCCCTGGATTGCTGTGGGAGAGCCTTACAGATCTTTTTATGTTTGGCGATGAATGGGAACCTGACCTTGAGGACCTGAGAGAATATAGAGAGTCTATGCTCGGTCTTGCAGGGGTCTCAGAGCTCAAACCTGATCTGGACCATTTGCTAAGGAAGGAACAGCATCTGGAAAGGGCATACAGGAAACTGCTAGAACAAGTTCAGCAGCATGCCAGAGAATCAGCAGTGGAAAATCCGGAGATTGCCGTCCCCAAACCTGAAGTGCTGACAACAGGGCAGAGCTCTGCTAACCTCTGCCCAGAAATGATAGCATCTTCTGGGTTCCATGGACAGGAGATGGTGAACCTCTATCCCCAGACATCAGTTGCAGAGACATGGGATTTGAGAGACTTTTCTGCTGAGGAAAAACAACCTGATGAGCCTCCAGCAGAAGAGCTGCTATCAGGGCCAAAGTTCACTGTGTTCTGCCCAGCACCAACAGTGGCTTCGGCCTTCTTGAGAGAAGAGGTAGTCGGCCTTTCTCCCACAACACTGACAGGGACATGTGATTTTCTGCCAGCAGCATCTATGGAGTTAAAACAAACTTCTCCAGCTGAAGATCTGGTAACTGAACAGAGGGTCCAAGACCTCTGTCCCACACTTTTACCACTTCCAGAGACTGGGGATTTAATAGACATTTCTGTAGAGGAGGAACCACCTAGCAAACCCCCGGCAGAAGTGCTGGCAACCGGACAGAGGGTCCAAGACCTCTGCCCCACACCTGTGGCAGTTTTGGAGGCTCAGGGTGAGAAGGTGGCAATCACTTCCCAGCAGCAGATACAGGGGGAGAAGGGAGAGGAGGTGTGTGTTGTCCCTCCCCAACAGTTGGCCAGGGTGGAGGAAGCGGCCTTCCCTCCCCAGCAAAGATCAGTGCACCTGGGAGACAGTACCATCGACATGTCGTCCCAGCAGCCAGATGAGGGAATGGAAAAGGAAGCAGCCGGCTCACCTCCCCAATGGCAGCTACACAGTTTGGGAGTGGAGGAAGCCAGCCTCCTGCCCTAACGGTTAGCCGGAGCGGAGGCCCCAGCAGAAGTGCTGGCAACAGGGCAGAGTGCTACCAACCTCTGCCCAGCACCGGCAACAACTACAGAGTTCCAGGGAGGCGGGGCAGTCGGCCTCCCTCCCCAACAGTTAGCTGGAACAGATGGTGTGGGGTTTCCAGCAGAAGGGCTGGCAACAGGGCCGAGGACTGCTGAACTCTGCCCTCAACTAACAGAGGATGGATTTCCTGTGAAGGTGGATGGGACTTCAGTCTCCACCTGTATACCTCAGGGATGCTGGGCAGTGGGCCCAGATCCCCAACAGCATGACAGAGTGAGTCCAGTCACCCTGTCTTCTCTCCAGCGGCAGAAAGGACTCCAGGGAGAAGAGTCAGTCCAGGCCTCTCCCCAGCGGCAGATATGTTCTCTTAGAGAGGCAGAGGTTGGCTGGGTGAGTAATGCTTTGTTTGGAACAATTTATTTGGGGTACTGTGTGGGTACAGGCATTAGAGGACTGGAGCTACTTGCTAACTTCGGAGTCAACCCGTCTGGGGTCTCCTCCTTTGTTAGTCTCCTGCCAAAAGGGGAGAAATGTGACAAACTCACCCGGGACAGAGGCTATTGGAGGGGACTGAACGCAAGCCTCTTGCCCACCGATTATGGGCCCTAGCATTTGGGGGAATGGTGCTCACTGTGAGCTGTATGCCTGGGGGCCCTGGGGTTGGTGTTACTTTGGATTCAGCTCCATGTCCCCCCAAAACACACAGACTCTGGAACCCTTTATATGCCAGACTGAATTATACTGTTGGGACACATCCTGTGAAAAGATGCTAATGTCATCAACTCCACTCACCTGTCTGATGTCAGCTATAATGGGTTTAATGTAAATAAGTTTAGTCTAGGTTCTAAGGGTATTCAACTCATTGTTGTTTGTTCTAATTAACCCTGTGTTGATGTTTATGGTAATGTATGTTAATTGAATGAGCTGATCACATTGTCCTCTATACAATGTAGGAGACGGGACAACTCCTATTGGAGCTCATGTTAATTAGGTTAGCTTTGAGTCAGCCTGGTGTATAAATGTGTTAGTCCTGATTTACTCCAAGACTGGTGTTGTCTAGTTCTTGGGGGCTCCTATAGCCAGATCCATTGGACTTGTGTTCCAGAACTTAGGAAGCGGTATACAGAAGCACTCAAGCGCAGTGTGGGACGTTCCGTGACAATATATATATAAATATATCTAAATATATATATATATCTCTAAATATATATAAATAGATCTAAATAGATATAAATATAAATAAATATAAATATAAATAGATATAAATATAAATATATATATATATATATATATATATATATATATATATATATATATATATATATATAAATATACATATATATAAATATACATATATATAAATATACATATATCTATAGATATGTAACGAGGCTTATTAAAAGATCGTTTCAAACGATGCAAAAATCATATAGGAAAGAAAAGCACATGGAGCAGTATACGAGGTAATCAACACAAGATGAAAACACGACAAGTACTTACTTTTTTTCAGCACTTTGCGGATCCGTCTGTACTGATCCGGCTCCCGGAGTTTGAGGTCGGACCATCTTTTTCGAATTTGATCCTTCGAGCGCTGTACCCCAAAATAAGCCTGTAAGGTCTTCACCACCTTCGCCATTATTTTGGCTTTGCGCAAATTTGGCCGGGCGTACGGCCCATACTTCCCATCATAGTCCTTTTTTTTAAGAATGGCCACCATTTCCACCATCTCTTTAAAGGACATATTGGAGGCCTTAAATCTAGACCTCACAGATCTTGACGTTCCGGCCTCCGGGCTTTCTTCGCTACCTGAGGTAGTACACACCTGATGTGTCTCCGCCATTATTCACCCCACTACGCGCCGTAAAAAAAAATGGAAGGAGAATATTAGTTAAAATCGAACGTCAGGGGCGGGCGACGCAGGCGGAGTTTCACACATGCGTAGTGTATAAAGAGGGCTCTTGCGCACGTGTCGTACGTACGTTCTGTGCGTCGAATTAAGGGGCGGAGAACATGAGTTAAAATTGAACGTCAGGGGCGGCCGACGCAGGCGGAGTTTCACACATGCGTAGTGTATAAAGAGGGCTCTTGCGCACGTGTCGTACGTACGTACGTTCTGTGCGTAGAGTCAAGTGCGGGTTATATGCGTAAACAAAAAGAACGTCAGGGGCGGGCCAAGTAGGCGTAGTATTACGCATGTGCAGTGTATAAAGCGCTGTTACGTATTGTGACGTACGTACGTTCTGTGCGTAGGTGATAGTGGACCGGGACGCTACTAAACGAAGGTAATTTGAAATTTATACATTTGGTCAAGACTTTGTAGCAAGCGGCCTATATGGCTTGACAGATTGATGAGGCCTACATAGTGATAAGATGATGAGGGTTTAGCAGAAACCTAATAAGTGTTTTTTGTCTTGTGACTTTATCTTTTACAGACATTATGAATCTCCTATTTAAGGATCCAGATTTCATTACAGCTTTTATTTCAAAATACAGAGAGATGAGGAATTTGTGGGAGGTGAAACACCCTCAGTATTATTTAAAGCATGTGAGGAAGTCAACGCTGGAGAGACTTCTGTCCTTTGTCCAGGCGACCATCCCGGAAGCAACAATGGAGACATTGTTAAAGAAAATTGGGGTCTTGAGGAACATGTATAAGAGGGAGCATAACAAGATCCAGGAATCAATGAGATCAGGAGCATCAGCAGATGATGTTTATGTACCCAGGCTGTGGTACTACAATCAACTCCGTTTTCTTGATGACCAGACTGAAGCCAGGGCATCACTTTCAACCCTTCCCTCCACCCTTCCCTCCACCCTTCCATGCACCCTTCCCTCCACCCTTCCCTCCACCCTTCCATGCACCCTTCCCTCCACCCCAGCAGAGGCAGATGAGGAGCAAGCTGGGTCTTTCATCCTGGATAAACTGGATATGACCATCTGGAGTCAGGTAAATTATTTTAACAAATTATTACTGTCCTAATATTAATGATATTAACTGGATGTTATAATTGATTCAAATAATTTTGCCCTCAAAATTGTGTATACATATCAATTGACAGTAGTGGGTAAATATGTTTGGCACCTGCTTCAAAAAATTGGGGTGTCTGATTAGACTCTTTTATTAAAGAGATGTATTCACATTGAATTTGCTAGTCATGAGAAGCAAATTGTGTGTCATTGATGAACCCAAAAATATATACAAAAACTATGTCCTTTTTTTATACACAGGATGAGTCCATCCAGGAGGAATGTGGGGAAAGTGGCAGGCAGGAGGAGACCGGGCCCATGGACAGCCTGGAGGAGGCCGGATTCACCATCATCCTGGAGGAGGCTGGGCCCAGTGTCAGGCAGGAGGTGGCTGGGCCCAGTGAGGTGGCTGGGCCCAGTAGGAGTCTGACCGAATCCTCCCCTCCGCCTTCCAAAAAAAAGGGCCAGGAAGGGAACGGTCACACGGGAGGCATCCCTGCGCCTCATGCAAGAGGCCACCCATTTTTTAAAGAGCCCCCCCGAAGCGGAAGAGTCCTATGGCTGCTACTTAGCCAGCAGGCTTCTTAAAATGGATTGGGAGCAGTGCCTCATTTGCGAGCGACTATTTGGGGAAACAATCCAGAAGGGGCTGCAGGGAACGCTAACAAGAAACACCCAACTACATGAGGCAGCCCCCCTCCTCCTCCTCCTCCCCCTCCCCCTCAACTGAAACACCAGAGCCACAGCCTCCAAAGAAGGCTACAGGGAAGGCTGCAGGGAACGCTGCAGGGAAGGGTGCAGGGCAGCGTGGAGGAAAGGCTGCAGGGAAGAGAAGAAAGTGATGACCTGGGTTCAGTCTGGTATGACAGAAGACGCAGGCTGTTGTAGTACCACAGTCTGGGGACATCTATATCATCTGCTGGTGCTGTTGATATCTGAGATTCCTGGATCAGATTGTGCTCCCTCTTATATGGACTCCTCAAGATCCCAATTTTCTTGTCCACAGACTTTTTTCTGCGTTGACTTCCTCTTTATTTTATTTAGACCATGAATCAATGGATATTTTTTGAGTTTATGAAAAGACTTTATGTGTTTTATTTTAAATCATTGATTTTAGACACAATGTCAAATTAACAAGGGACAACAATCTCATTGAGTTTGCAAAAACACACCAAAAATACATTCATATTGTTAATAATGTTCTAGTGGTAACTTTTCAAAAAAAAAAATGATACATAACCAAAAACGGTTCTTTGGGTTAACTTTATATACAAAAAAGAAAAAATCACTATAAAAAAAAAAGGGGTTCTTTGTGGTAACTTTACAAACACCAAAACAAAACAAAAAACATACAGAAACATAAAAGAAGTTCAACAACAATCATAAAATAAACATCTGGATAAAATTTACAATAAAAGATGACTCCACCAAAAAAAAACAAGTGTAAAAATGATTATTAGTATGGAAACATTGTTTTTAAAAAGCATACTATATCATTCATGAGATCAAAGAGAAAAAGAATCCAGAAATCAGTTTGGGAGAACTCTGTTTGAATATGAACAGCAAAACATTCTTTGTTCTTTATAGCATTCGTAAAGAAGACATTAAAATGCGCTGCATTCAACGATCACAGATTTTGCAGCGTGAGGAATGTGTTACCTACAATGCGAACACTAGTTTTACCAGACCGAGTGCTTCCATTTAGTTTTTGCTTATGAGCATGCGTTGTTTTTTTGTCCGTCGGACTAGCATACAGACGAGCGGATTTCGGGGTCCGTCGTAGTTACAACGTAAAGATTTAAAGCATGCTTCAAATCTAAAGTCCGTCGGATTTGAGGCTGAAAAAGTCCGCTGAAAGTCCGGGGAAGCCCACACACGATCGGATTGTCAGCCAGCTTTAGTCCGTTGGCGTCCGTCGGACTTTTGTAGACGAAAAGTCCGACCGTGTGTACGCGGCATTAGATGTAATGGCTGTTTTAGTTTCCTTTTTTTGGGCTTTCTTACCTCTATTTTCATCTGGTGATCTAGCCAGCAAGCCTGTTTTTCAAAAGCCCAAGCTCTCCAGCAGAATGTATCAGTTTAAATAGATGAGACCAACCACCTAACACTGGCAGGGTGATTTAAATCATCCATTTTTACTTATTCATGCAAAACATTTATCCCAAAAGAAAAACAAATGTTTGCTGTAACTGCTTATAAAGTGTGAGCTGGGCTTTGGATCCAATTTGTTAGTGTATCAAAATCTGCTAATACATTTGAAGGAGTTGTAAAAGCAGAAGGTTTTTTATCTTAATGCATTCTATGCATTAAGATAAAAAAACCTTCTGTGTGTAGCAGCCTCCCCAGCACCACTCTAATTACTTACCTGATCTACATCTCTCTCCAGCGTTGTTCACGAATGTCTAAGCCATCCAGGACACTCCTCCGGATTAGCTGAGACAAAGCAGCAGCACCATTGGCTCCTGCAGATGTCAATCAAATTCAGTCAGCCAATCAGGGGAGAGAGGGGGCAGGGCCGGGCTGGGGCTCCATGTCTGAATGGCCACATGGAGCTATGACTCGGCTCCAATGCCCCCATAGGAAGCTGCTGACTGTGGGGGCACTTGATAGGAGGGGGGGGCCAGGAGCAGCAAAGAGGGACCTGAGAAGAGGAGAATCTAGGATGTTTGTTATTTAAAGAAGAAAAAAACAAGACTTTACATCCACTTTAACACTACCCCCCTAACCCCTCCCCCCCCCCGAGGCTGAGGACTCTTGAGAGGAATACCAAGGAAGGGTGTTGTGATGTCTCCAGGAAGTTGAGTACAGCACCCAGTTGGCCCCTCCCACCAGTCATTACACACCTGCTTTGCATTAGATCTGCCTTAATCTAAAATACAGTATGTGATAAAAACTGAAAGGTTTTATTTAAAATTTATATTAGCATGTTAAAAAGGGAGAAGAAAGAACAAGGGAAGGTAAAATATAAGCAGAAACTTTAAGCTTAGTCCATGCGTCACATTTAGCCTCCTCCCACCTGAACCTTAAAATGTTTGTAGCGCTATCACCTCGCAGGAGCAGCTGAGTTTTAGATTTAGGTTCTTTCCCATGCAGTGCAGAGGCAACACAGCAACACTCCATTCTCTCTGGGTCAGAATTCAGTCTGGGGGATGTCTTCTTGAAGTTTATTGCTAAATAACTTATAACTGGGGTATGGGATACTCCAAAACACCAAAGCACAAATCTTGTAGAGGATATTTTCTTTGGGTGACAGCAACACAGCCTTTCACTCCCATCTGTGAATCAGGAGAATGATAGGCACAGAATAAGCAGATGCACTTCTCCACTTGGTAGTAGCAACACAAAGTAGGCTGGAACAGTCTAATGCCCTGTACACACGATCAGACATTGATCAGACATTCCGACAACAAAATCCATCGGATTTTTTCTGATGGATGTTGGCTCGAACTTGTCTTGCATACACACGGTCGCACAAAGTTGTCGGAAAATCCGATCGTTCTGAAGGGGTGACGTAGAACACGTACGTCAGGACTATAAACGGGGCAATAGCCAATAGCTTTCCTCTCTTAATTTATTCTGAACATGCATGGCACTTTGTGCGTCGGAATTGTCGACACACGGTCGGAATTTACGCAAATGGATTTTGTTGTAGGAAAATTTTATAGCCAGCTCGCAAACTTTGTGTGTCGGAAATTCCGATGGAAAAAGCCGGATGGAGCCCACACACGGTCGGAATTTACGACAACAAGCTCCGATCTCACATATTCTGTCGGAAAGTCAGACCGTGTGTACAGGGCATAAGTTTCCTTCAGCTGACAAACACAGGATATGGTTGTGCAGTTATTAGGAGCAGACTGGAATAGTCTGAGTTCTTGCAGTTGAAAGGATATGTGAAGGTTCATTTTTAAAAAAACAAACATGTCATACCTACCTCCTCTCTGCAGGGCCCTTAGGACCACTCTACAGTTTCAAATAGAGTCATCTCAATTTGTTTTTATATTCAGTTTCTGTCGGTGATGTATACAATGTGTTTTTAGCTTATCTGTATAATAAAATGTTGATATTTTTGTACCTTTGTGTTCTATTGTTTCCCACTAGCACCCGGGGGTACTTTTTTCTCTGTATATCCTCTGTGCAGTTGGTTTTGCACAGAGTGGCCCCGATCCTTCTCTTCTGGGGTCCCTCAGCAGCGCTCCTGGCTTATCCTTATCTCAAGTGCCCCATTGGAGAGCCGTGTCCAATGACACAGACAGCAGGACTCGGCCCCGCCCCCCCAGCTCCCACGTCATTTGATTTGATTGACAGCAGCAGGAGCGCTGTTGTCAATCTATCCAATTAGGACCCAAGGCACAGAGTCACCGGCTGGAGCTGGTGTGCTCGTCCCGGTCACTGGAAACACCGGGTTCAGGTAAGTAAAAGGAATGCATAGAATGCATTAAGGGGAAAAACCTGGAGGGGTCACATGCACGGCTTTCCAAGATGGCAGATGCATGATTCGTGAGCTCCTGTCCCGTTCCGTGATCCGCGGCCCCTGGCAAGCTCGATCGATCCAGGGGTAAGCCTCCACGCCTCCTCAATCCTCCCCAACACTACATGGGCAAAATTGGGGTTCAGCGATCCTTTTATCGTGCCTCACAGCCTCTGCGGCCCTCCTCCACTATGGACCGCTTTCTAACTAGGCCTCAATTCCCGCCCTCAATTACACAGGGAGATCTGGAGGAATATGTTAGCACACTGATGGCAGAGGATTCTTCCCAGCAGATTCCCCCTCTTCACATACCCCCCTCTCCTCAGACGACACTAACACCTGAGCTGATGGATCTCAAACTTCAGGCCCTTGCCCAGCAGGTTACCAGGGACATTGCCCAGGAGATGGGGAAGATATCCAGGGAACTTAGAGGGAAAATAGACGCCCTTGGTAAGCGCACAGCAATCCTGGAAACAAAATTTGACGAGACTTTGCAGTATGTACAGGCTCTTGAAGAGGAGAATGCTCTCCTAAAAAACTCTGTATCTCAATTACAATTACTGCAAGAGGACCTTGAGAACAGAAAAAGGCGCCAAAGCCTTAGAATATGCGGTGTCCCTGAAAAGGTAGCTGACAACAACATAAGGCCATACCTCCTCGGCCTTCTTAACGCCCTGGCACCTGACATAATGGACATAGATTGGCGTCTTGATCGAGCCCATAGGTCATTGGCCCCTAAACCCCCTGCGGGAGCCAGGCCCTTTGATATAGTGGTGTGTTTCTACTTTTATGAGTGAAACGCAATAGGTCCAACACTGAATACAAAGGAGACAAAATCCAACTATTCAGTGACCTTTCTCCTATCACACTTGCCAAACGACGCTCTCTAAGGCCCATCACCACTCACCTCCAACAGCATAAGGTCCCTTACTATTGGGGCTTTCCTTTCCGCCTAAATGTCACTATGGAAGGGGTCCAACACATCCTATGCGACCTTCATGAAGGAGATACTTTTCTCAAACATCTGGGTCTACCCCCGCTCCTTGCAGAGTCTGACCAGACCTTCCCCGCCACCCTGCATCACCTCTGGGCACCAACTAAGATTTGGACACCAGTGAGAGGAAGAGGACTGAGGGCCTACGCCACTCCTCAACGCACTCAATGCTCCAGACCACCCACTTGATAACCTGAAGGGACCACATCAGTTCTTCTCCTTTCTTACCTGGTCGGACCACGCTCCCCTGACATTAGATCTTAGCCTCTCCGCTGCATTCCCCAGGAAATGTCATTGGAGACTCAATGAATCTCTGATAAAGCACGCCGAAACAAACAATAAACTTTCTGCTGCCTTAACGGAATATTTTCAATTAAACACAGGTTCCGTGACCAGCCCGTCCACTCTCTGGGATGCTCACAAGGCATTCTTCCGAGGGCAATGTATTGCTTTTGGCTCACAAAGGAAGAAAAACACAGCCCTCATGAAATCTTCTTTACTGTCTGAACTTTTAGTTGCTGAAAGATCTTTAGTCCGCTCGCCTACGGTGGGCCAGCTGTGCACAGTAACCTCTTTACGACACCGGATAAAATCTCTTGACATGTCAGCTATAGATAAATTGCTCCTATGGGCTAAACAAAAGTTCTATGAATTTTCAAACAAGCCACACAAGATGCTGGTCTCTAGACTCAACCCAAGGCCCTTTCTCTCCTTTCCGGACCACATCAAACACCCTGACGGCACACCCACCTATTGCCCACAGACCATGACTCAGGTGTTTTGTGAGTTCTATGACAAGCTCTATAACTGTCTCACCCCCAACCACTATCCCCCATTTGACATGGCAGCTTTTGAGGAGTTTATGTGTGATCTGAGGCTACCCAAGCTAAAGAGTCTGACCTGCAAATATTAAATGCCCCCATTACAGAAGAGGAATTGACTAGTACTGTCAAGACCCTGCCAACTCACAAAGCCTCCGGCCCGGACAATCTCCCATGTTCCTACTATAAGACCTTTCTTCCAATCCTGTCACCGCACCTGGTATCCCTATATAACTTCCTCCTCCAGGGTAAATCCTCCCACCAACAGTTTCTCCACTCCTACATCACAGTCATACCAAAACCAGATAAGGGCCCTGCGCTCCCAGACAACTATAGGCCAATAGCATTTTTAAACTCGGACTACAAGTTATTTACAAATATTTTGGCCAACCGCCTCTCCCAATTCCTGACGAAACTAATTGACAGAGATCAGGTGGGTTTTGTCCCCACTAGACATGCGGGAGACAATACCCGGCGAACCTTAGATCTTATTGACATGTTGAACAGAGTCCGACGCCCTGCCCTGATACTAAGCCTTGATGCCCAAAAGGCATTCGATAGACTAAGCTGGCCCTATATGTTTGCAACCCTCACTAAATTTGGACTTCGGGGTCCCTTTCTCCTAGCCCTGGGATGCCTCTATTCCAACTCCACATCGCAGGTCCAACTAGCTTCCTTCACTTCCCGATCATTCCCCATGTCAAATGAAACTAGGCAAGGATGCCCCTTATCCCCACTCCTTTTTATCCTTTGCCTGGAGCCTTTGGCAGAGGCTATCAGATCCCATCCTGACATAAGAGGGGTCCTCATGCGTCAAAGGGAGTACAAACTGTCTCTATTCGCTGACAATGTACTCCTCACCCTGACTAACTCTCATACTTCCCTCCCGTCCCTGCAGGCCCTATTATCCCAATTTAGCTCCCTATCTGGTTACAAGATTAACACATCAAAAACAGAAGCTCTACCCTTGCACCTGCCTCCAGATGACCTCCTAATACTTATACTCCTAATACTTAAAAGTTCATATCCCTATAGTTGGTGCACTTCATCTCTCAAATACCTGGGGGTACATATTACGCCAACATATACCTCCCTTTACTCGACCAATTACCTCCCCTTGTTCAAGAATATCAAGGCCATGCTGACTCATTGGAATCCCCTCCCGATATCCTGGATAGGAAGGATCAATGTGTTAAAGATGTCTGTTATGCCGAAATTATTATATTTCTTCTAAACACTTCCAGTCCCCGTCCCAATGGCTCAGTTAAAAGCCCTGAAAAGGTGGTTTCTTAACTTTATCTGGAGAGGCAGAGCCCATAGAGTGGCCAGCTCGGTTGTCTTTTCCCCTAAAGGTCAGGGAGGTTAGGGTGCTCCAGATGTTCATAAATATTATTTGACCTCCCACCTTCATGGCCTGGTCCAGTCTGAGGCCCCCAAACCGTTGGGCGAAGATAGAGATGGGTTCCCTGTTCCCGACCCACCCATGCTCCCTAGTCTGGTCCCCTGAGTTGGCCTCAGACTCCAAGCTTCAGGACCTCTGCCTGAGCCCTATGTTGTTCTCACTCAGGATCTGGCATTCTTGCCTCTCCAAATTCTCTCTTTCATCCCCATGCCCTCCCGTCTCTAATGTACTTTGTAATCCCTTAATACCTGACAGCCTCTCACACGTTTGAATGTTCCCCTAGGCAAGGGGGGGTTTGTTCCAACTCCGCCACTTCGTGAATCCAGTCACACGCAAATTTCAATCCTTTCAAGACCTCCAATCAAATTTCAAAACACTTGCTATATTCATATCTCCAAATAACCCACTTTCTATCGAAACTCTCCCCCTCCCTTACCCTCACCAAGCCAACACTCTTTGAACTCATATGTTCCCAGGGACCTCACCAAACATGACTCATTTCTAGTATATACCAAATTCTCCAGGAGAGTGTCCCACTCTCAGCGGAACCTCACTCTTACATGCGCAAATGGTCGCAACACACGCAACAACAAATTTCAGCCCCACAGTGGGCTAAAATCTAGTCCTCAACCTCTAAAAAATCTATATGTGTGGCCCAGAGAGAAACGGCATATAAAGTTTTATACTTTTGGTACAGGACCCCTGAGGTTTTACACCGCTATGATCCCTCTCTTTCTTTCCCACTCAATACCACATCTTCTGGCAATGTGAACTGATCGTTCCCTTTTGGTCCAAGTTGTTAATGATGCTTTAGCAGATATTTGATACCTCTTTCCCCTTGGACCCGGTGCATCTCCTTCTAGGCCTTCCATTCCCAGGCTTGGGAAGGACCTAAAACAAACTCGCTTCCTTTATCCTACTAGCAGCAAAAAAGAGCTATCCCTTCATGCTGGTTATCCACACAACCCCCAACCCAAGACCAGCTATTGCAAGGTATCCAGGACATCCGTAGAATGGAGCTCATGATGGCTATGGTAGAGGATACGATTGACAGGTTTGACAAGATATGTGCTTTTTTGGGATAACTCAGCCTTTGGCTCGTCTCCTAAGACTTTACAGTCCCCTGTCATCTTGTCAACGACCATCTCTTAGCTCCCTCTGCGGACCTAACTTCCCACTATTACCTGCTTCTAGTTCATCTTTCTTGCTCCCCTTCCCCTGCTGAATGACCACTCAGCCTACATCCAATCCTTTCTGATCACTGTTCCCTCTTTATAATTGGCCATTTCTGCCAGACATTCAACATACAGTTTATTTTTTTATATCCCTGTCCTAACTATTTGCTGCATATGTCCACAAGATTTATCTGACTATGTTTTTTTCTTTTGTTTTATTTGCTTTTTTGTTTTAATTTCTTTGTCTTTACCACTGAATGTACAGATTCCTTTGCACAGCATACTTATACTGTTAGATATGTATCCATTTTCTCTGAAAATTTTTCAATAAAAAATACAATAAAAAAAAAAAAAAAAAGAAAAACCTGGAGGGTTCACAACCCCTTGAAGACCACAAGATGAACAGTACACTAGGTATACTAAAACAGTCTGTAACATCCACAGCTTGGGACCATAGATAAGCTTTAGTTCAAGAGATTGGTCTCTACTCATGAATCCCAGCAAGTCCATGGGCTTGATTCAGGGGAGGGAGTAGTCTAACAGCCAGGAAGACCAAAGGGCTTATCTGCCCCTGAAGCTCACAGTTCCAACCTTTTTACCCCTTCTCTTACCACCTATTGGGAACACCACCCCAGGTATTGACCAGAGGGTGGTAAATATTTAGGTGAGAGATTTGAATATCCATGATCTCTGGAAGGTTCTCAACAGTGATGGGGAAGTAATTAATCTCACTATCCCAGGAAACCGTGAACAGACCCAAACAATCAACAACTGCTCTACTGATTACAGAGGAGACAAAGAAGAACTACATTTGCCTAACATCCTAATTAGAAGGGTGCTACATTTTATTTAACTATTAAATTGAAATGAAAAGAAAAAATATTATACTGTGTAGGATAGCATATGTTTAAACACATCTGTGGGTTGCCCTTTTCTTTAATCTAACTGTTAACCCTTTGAAATCTATACTTACTCAGGGGCATGGCCGGTGCATGGACAGTAAGGCTGCTTGAGCACACAGCTCCTGACACCGAGCGGAAATACTGGGGCAAAGCTCAAGACTGACATGCTACCAAGGTTAGCTCAATTAGTTTTTCTTATGATGACACCAGAGAGCTGCAGAATTTAATAGCCTCATTTCCTACACAAAATCAACCAGTTATGGACACGAAATGAAAAGATATGCTCATTTCTCTGCACTCCTCACTTCATAATGATATCGTGTTGCTTATTCAGAGATTTTCTACAGAAGTGAATTTCATAGGAGACAGGGTGGATCATGTCAAGCATAAAATGGAAGAATTTTTGACCACAATAAATGATTTAGTGGACACACATGAGGAAAGTGTGGAAGACTGTGAGTGACTGAGAGCTAAACTGGCAGACTTGGAAGGTCAGTCACGCCGTAACAATGTGAAATATGAGGGAAATCCCAGAATATGTCCAACCTTCTGAACTTAGGGGTTATGCACATGATCTGATCCATGCTCTACTACCTGACTTGAATAAAATGGAGATGACTATAGATCGCATGCACCGCATTCCTATACCCTCTTTCATCCCTGAATATCTACCTAGGGATGTATTAATCAGAGTTTGCTTCTTCTATGTGAAGGAAATGCTGATGGATAAAGTTAAATACCTGGTCAAACTTCCAGCTCTAAACTGGCAGACTTGGAAGGTCAGTCACGCCGTAACAATGTGAAATATGAGGGAAATCCCAGAATATGTCCAACCTTCTGAACTTAGGGGTTATGCACATGATCTGATCCATGCTCTACTACCTGACTTGAATAAAATGGAGATGACTATAGATCGCATGCACCGCATTCCTATACCCTCTTTCATCCCTGAATATCTACCTAGGGATGTATTAATCAGAGTTTGCTTCTTCTATGTGAAGGAAATGCTGATGGATAAAGTTAAATACCTGGTCAAACTTCCAGCTCTAAACTGGCAGACTTGGAAGGTCAGTCACGCCGTAACAATGTGAAATATGAGGGAAATCCCAGAATATGTCCAACCTTCTGAACTTAGGGGTTATGCACATGATCTGATCCATGCTCTACTACCTGACTTGAATAAAATGGAGATGACTATAGATCGCATGCACCGCATTCCTATACCCTCTTTCATCCCTGAATATCTACCTAGGGATGTATTAATCAGAGTTTGCTTCTTCTATGTGAAGGAAATGCTGATGGATAAAGTTAAATACCTGGTCAAACTTCCAGCTCTAAACTGGCAGACTTGGAAGGTCAGTCACGCCGTAACAATGTGAAATATGAGGGAAATCCCAGAATATGTCCAACCTTCTGAACTTAGGGGTTATGCACATGATCTGATCCATGCTCTACTACCTGACTTGAATAAAATGGAGATGACTATAGATCGCATGCACCGCATTCCTATACCCTCTTTCATCCCTGAATATCTACCTAGGGATGTATTAATCAGAGTTTGCTTCTTCTATGTGAAGGAAATGCTGATGGATAAAGTTAAATACCTGGTCAAACTTCCAGCTCTAAACTGGCAGACTTGGAAGGTCAGTCACGCCGTAACAATGTGAAATATGAGGGAAATCCCAGAATATGTCCAACCTTCTGAACTTAGGGGTTATGCACATGATCTGATCCATGCTCTACTACCTGACTTGAATAAAATGGAGATGACTATAGATCGCATGCACCGCATTCCTATACCCTCTTTCATCCCTGAATATCTACCTAGGGATGTATTAATCAGAGTTTGCTTCTTCTATGTGAAGGAAATGCTGATGGATAAAGTTAAATACCTGGTCAAACTTCCAGCTCTGAAGCTCTGTACGCTTCAGTACAGTTGTTTACTGCCCTATCACAATATATGCTGCAGAAGCAAAAAAACTCACTATCATCACTAAAGCATTAAAAAATAATAGTATTGCTTATAGGTGGAATTACCCATCCAGGCTTTCCATCATAAAATATGGTAAATCCCACCTCATCACTTTGTTAGACACGGGCCTGAGTATTCTCCAATCCTTGGATAACATCACTGAACTTAACACAGCTACCAATGATGAACTGTCAGGGCTGGGCTCAGCCCTTCCTTCTCTGAGCTGGCCACTCAGCTGATAGCTAATTGCCATCTCCCATCTCTCTACACAGTTACTCAGCTGTTGATGATATCCTGCTCATCAGTCCTGCCTACCTAAGCCGTCCAGTTCAGAGGATCTCTGCCTTCACCTTGGTTAACACCACAGCAATGATCTCCTGCGTTCCTGTTTAAAGACTTGCTTTGTTGACATCCCTTCTGGCTCCAGATCCTGCTTGCTATTTCACCATGTTGATCCCTGACTTCTGGCTTGGCTGACTATCCATTCCGGTTACTGAACTTTGGCTATGTTTTGACTACCTTTGTTCTTTTTATTTTTTTAATTAAACAAGTATGATTTAACTGTACTTCTGTCTTGGTCTGATTTCATGGTTTCTGACAGTAGGCGAAGGCCATGAATTCAGAAGAAGCAGTCAATCCACTTGTTGGTAATATTTTTTCCAGATTGAATGAACTGGATCACCGTATGGATCAGTTCGCCATGGCGTTACAAGCACTCCTGAGTAGAACAGCTCACCTGGAATCTCACACTGTGGCCGCCCCAGTACAACCTATGTTGCAGGCCAACCCTGCTGCTGCTCCAGTCTCTGTGCAGGCACCCACCTCCAGGATTACCTCAATAAGAGGTGTGTCTGGTTCCGCTCCGCTTCCTCAGTGATTTGGGGGTGATCCAGTCCAATGCAGAGGGTATCTCAACCAGGTTCAGATATACTTTGATATGCTGCCTCAGGCGTTTCCCACGGACAGAAGCAAAGTAGGCTTGTGATATCTTTGCTTTCTGAGAGAGCCTTGGCCTATTTGACGCTCCCGCATGCCGCTTCTGCTGCCAAGTGCCATATGTCCATCGAACAGAGTTTGAGAACTATTGCCGACTACGCCACTGAATTCCGTACTCTGCGTGGAACAACGAGGCCCTTGTGACTGCTTTTTCTCATGGTCTCTCGGATACCATCAAGGATGAGATAGCAGCTTGAGATATACCCACTGAGCTGGAGAAGTTGATCACGTTTACCATCCTTATTGACTCTAGACTCAGAGAAAGACTCTCTTTTAAGGAACGCTTGCGGAAGCCTCCTGTATATTTGTCTCCGAGCTTTGCAGTCCCCCCCCCCCTACCCTTAATAAAGCCTTTTTGCATTTTTGTACCATAAGCCGTAGTTGACCATTCCCCTTTTTTGCTTTCTGGGGACTCCTCTTTCTGTTGTTGATATAGTGCCATTGCTTTTAGGGCAGGTATCCCGTCACATATTGACGAATCGGCTGGTACTCTATTTGCTGTTTGCTACTTTGGTGAGTGTGGATTCAAGGACCTTTTACCCCCCATTTTTTGCTCCCTCACCTCCAATGCCTCCTGGTATCGAGTTGGTCAATGAAGGTGAACCCATGCACTTGGATTTCATGCGTCTCTCTGCGGATGAGAGAACCCTTAAGAAGAGGGAGAAATTGTGCCTTTACTGTGGCCAGGCAGGTCACTTTTTGAAGTCTTGTTCCTACCCGTCCAGGGGAAGCTCGAACTCTGAGGTCCTGTCACGGAACCTTGAGGTCCTGTCACGGACAGACCTTAGGTGGTGTTATTTCATCCCCAGTTATCCAGAAGGATAAGCCCCTGGTTTTGGTTACCCTTTCGTGGGCTGAGTTGTCCGTCGAGACACAGGCTCTAATTGACTCTGGGGCTGCAGGCCTGTTCATTGATGCTGCCTTTGTATCAAAGCACTTGATTCCGCTGCAGCTGCGTGACACTCCACTTGCCATTGAGGCTCTTGGTGGGAGACCTCTACAGCCTGCCCATGTGACTCATGAGACAGTTCCGTTGTCCATGGCCGTAGGGGCTCTTCACCATGAGATAATCCAATTCCAAGTTATTTCCTCACCTAAGTTTCCGCTGGTTATTGGTTATCCTTGGTTACAGAGGCACAAACCTTCTTTTGATTGGTGCCATGCTGCGGTTCTCTCCTGGTCACCACTATGCAGTAAGACTTGCTTCCAGAAGGTAACCAAGGTTCTGTGCACCTCTTCACTCTCCTCCCTGCCGGAGGAGTACCACGATTTTAGTGATGTTTTTGACAAAGGTCAAGCAGGTAGTTTGACTACACACCAGCTATATGATTGCAGACGCACTTTCTGGAGGTGCCTCAATGGCTGAGGTTCTCTCCTGGTCACCACTATGCAATAAGACATGCTTCCAGAAGGTAGCCAAGGTTCTGTTCACCTCTTCACTCTCCTCCCTGCCGGAGGAGTACCACGATTTTAGTGATGTCTTTGACAAAGGTCAAGCAGGTAGTTTGACTACACACCAGCCATATGATTGCAGACGCACTTTCTGGAGGTTTCATCCGCAAATCCTCATGTATAAAACATCCTATGAGCCTCCACTAACTGAAAAAATCATAAATCAAACCATGAAACAGCTGCAAGCATTAAACAAGTCTCATAAAGCATGCAGAAATAAGCAAATCAGATATATATATATTGCGCTTCCAAAAACTAAATAAATTATATGCAAAGTGCAAGTGCTACACAAAGTGAATAAATATACTGAAAAAACATATAGCGGTATACTCAATAACTACCCACTGTGAAAAGTGACAATAGTGCATAATATAAGAAATATAAACAATATAAAATATAAAATAAAACATATGTATATTGCTTGTGATAAATAAATGTGCATAAAAATCAGGAATAAATTAATACGTTTATATAAAGTGATAATGTGCATCCATGTGACAAGTAAATATATAAATAATGAAAAATGTCCACGGGATCATATGTAATAAATGATCCACTAATAGGTAGAAACTCAAATCAAAGCGCTTCTGTGTGTTTGTGCACTATCCAATTATGCCAAGACAAGAGTGCTCCAAAGTCCATGCGATTCAGCTATTGCTGTGTGGGTGATCCAAATGCAAACTGCAGTGTTCTCACTCAGGTGCTCCCCTCTAGGTAGTAAGCGCTCACCTCAGAGCGTGTGACTTTGCCCTTAAAGGGGTTGTATGGGTTCATATTTTTTTTAAAATAACAAACATGTTATACTTACCTCCACTGTGCAGTTTGTTTTGCACAGAGTGCTCCTGTTCTGGGGTCCTTGGCGGCTGTCTCGGCTCCTCCCCGCAATAGCTTACCTCCCTCTGGGAAGTTCTATCCCGAGGGGGTTAGCTTGCGGGCGCGCTCCCTGTCATACACGCTGCGTCCATAGACACAGCTTGTATGACTCAGCCCCGCCCCCCCGGCAGGCCGCATCATTGGATGTGATTGACAGTAGCGCGAGCCAATGGCTGCGCTGCTATCAATCTATCCAATGAAGAGCCGAGAAGACCAGAGAAGCCGGGGCAACGATCGAGCACGGGATCGAGCGCGGGACTTTCAAGGGCTCAGGTAAGTAAACCGGGGGGCTGGAGGGCCGGTAATCAACAGATCTTTTTTCACCCTAATGCATAGGATGCATTAAGGTAAAAAAAATGAACCTTTACAACCCCTTTAAGCTATGGGTTCAGCAGTATAACCGGAATCCTGGACTGGTCAGCTCTATGCCTCGGTACATTAATGGAAGAAAAAGGACTTGATAGTGTAATATTGCATAAACAGATGATTAAATCATAATAAGAACCCCACACAGGGTATTCACATCAATCAGTCGCGTCAGTGCGTCACTCTACATCAAGTGGAAATGTGTGGGAATACCGGATCGGTATCGGGATGGTATGATGTTATTGACTAATCTTAAGGGCAAAGTTGAGGTGAGTGCTTACTACCTAGGGGGAGCACCTGAGTGAGAACACTGCAGTTTGCATTTGGATCACCCACACAGCAATAGCTGAATCGCATGGACTTTGGAGCACTCTTGTCTTGGCATAACTGGATAGTGCACAAACACACAGAAGCGCTTTGATTTGAATTTCAAATTCCAGGGCTATCCACTGCTGGTTTTTCGATGGACCCAGAGAAATTTTCGTAAGTCCTGCGGTGGCCACGACCCGTGGGTTTACATCCTCTGCAGCATTTCCTGGGCTTTTGCCAACTATTATCGGAAGTTTATTTATAACTTCTTGTCTCTGGTCAAGCCCCTGACTGATATGACCAGAAAGCACGGTAACCCACAGAGTTGGTCTCCAGAGTCCATTAAGGCCTTTGAGAGTCTCAAGGCTGCCTTTGTTTCTGCTCCTGTGTTGGCACATCCTGATCCTATGTTACTTTTTATCCTTGAGGTTGATGCTTCTGAAACTGGTGTTGGCGCCCTTCTGTCTCAACGTCCTACCTCTGAGAGCGCTATGCATCCTTGTGGCTATTTTTCCAAGAAATTGTCACCTGCGGAGTGCAATTACGAGATTGGTGACAGAGAGCTATTGGCGATCATTTTAGCCCTGAAAGAATGGAGACATCTCCTTGAAGGTACCACTGTGCTGGCTCTCATTCTTACTGACCATAAGAATCTCACATTCTTGTCTGAGGCTAAACGCCTCTCTCCTAGAAGGGCATGATGAGTTCTTTTCTTGTCAAGTTTGAATTACATTGTTTCATTCTTACCCAGTACTAAGAATGTAAGGGCTGACGCCTTGTCACGACAATTTTCCTCCACTTCCAAGTTGGAGTCAGTTCCGGTTCCTGTGATTCCTCCTGATCATATTCTGGCTACGGTTCGCACCAGTCTCACTTCTCCTTTGGCTGACAAAATTCTTGCTGCTCAGGTCCATGCTCTGCCTGAGAAACCTTGTGACCGCTGCTTTGTCCCAGAGAATCTCTTTACTGCTGTGCTCCAGACTTACTATTCTCCTAAGGCTGCTGGCCACCCTGGGAAGAATCAACTCGTTTGGGCCATTTCCCAACAATTCTGGTGGCCTAGTCTACATGCTAATGTAACTGCCTTTGTAGCAGCCTGTTCCGTGTGTGCTCAGAGTAAGACTCCAAGACACCTTCCAGTGGGCCTCCTACAACCCATACCCAATGGAGAGAGGCCCTGGACCAACCTGTCTATGGATTTCATTTTGGAGTTACCCAACTCCCAGGGAAAGACAGTTATCCTTATGGTGGTTGACCGGCTCTCAAAGATGTGTCATTGTATTCCAATTTAGAAGTTGTCCACTTCTAAGGAACTGGCTTCTATTTTTGCTCGGGAGATCTTTTGCTTACATGGGCTGCCCAAAATGATTGTCTCAGACAGGGGTAGTCCGTTTGTGTCCGGGTTCTGGTGAGCCTTTTGTGCACAGTTGGGAATTTAGCTTGCTTTCTCCTCGCGTATCACCCGCAGTCTAATGGGGCTGCAGAATGAGCCAATCAGTCCTTGGAGAAATTCCTATGTTGCTATATTTCTGACCATCATAACAACTGGTCAGACCTATTACTGTGGGCAGAGTTTGTTTACAACAGAGTCTTGAATTCTGCTTCCCGATTGTCCCCGTTTATGGCGAATTATGGTTTCCAACCTTCCATGTTGCCTGACTTGTTTGTTCCGCAGAGTATTCCTGCATTAGAGGAGCATCTCCGTGGTCTTCGTTCCACTAGAGCACAAGTTCAGGAGGCTTGGTACAGACTCCATGCTGACTACAGATGCCTGCCGGCTCCTTCCTACCAGGTTGGGGACAGGGTCTGGCTGTCATCTCACAAACTCTGACTTCATGTTTCCTCACTGAAGTTCGCACTTTGGTTTATTGGGCCTTTCCGTATTTTTCGCAGGATTAACCCAGTGGCTTACGCATTAGACCGTCCTTCTAATATGCGTATTTCAAATGTATTTCATGTCTCCTTATTAAAACCTTTGGTCTGCAACCGCTTTACCACCTCGGTGTCACATTCCCACCCTGAACAGGTTGAGAACCCTGAGGAGTATGAAGTACAGTCCGTTGTTGACTCCCGTAGGTTCCGTGGGCGCATACAGTACCTTGTGCATTGGAAAGGGTATGGTCCGGGGGAACAATCTTGGGTCTTATCCTCGGACATACATGCCTCTGTCCTCCTCCATAATTTCCATAGACGTTTTCCCCTCAAGCCTGGTGGTCCTCCGAGGGGGAGCGGTCATTGAGGAGGGGGTACTGTCAGGGCTGGGCTCAGCCCTTCCTTCTCTGAGCTGGCCGCTCAGCTGTCAGGTAATTGCCAGCTCCCATCTCTCTCCACAGTTACTCAGCTGTTGATGATATCCTGCTCATCAGTCCTGCCTATCTAAGCCGTAGGATCTCTGCCTTCGCCTTGGTCAACATAACAGCGACAATCTTCTGCGCTCCTGTTTAAAGACTTGCTTTGTTGACATCCCTTCTGGCTCCAGATCCTGCTTGCTGTTTCACTACTGTGACAGACCTAGCCGGAAAAGAGGCTTTTGGAGGGGACTGAATGCCAGCCTCCTGCAAACCAATGTTCTATTATGTTTGTCTGCCTTGGATCACAGGATGTGTATTGCATTGAAGGGTTTGTATTTGTCTGTCTTTGATCACAGGATGTGTATTGCATTGGAGGGTTTGTGTTTGTCTGCCTTGGATCACAGGATGTGTATTGCATTGGAGGGTTTGTGTTTGTCTGTCTTTGATCACAGGATGTGTATTGCATTGGAGGGAGGGGGGATTCTTCCAACAGCTCTCCCTGCTAACACTGTGTACTGATGAGACATTAAACACACCTGACCTGTGTGTCCATTGTCATTGGACAGTTTAACCCACCCTCTTTTCCAAGGGTGGGGGGAACGAGTCTCTGAGTTATTTTATCTGTTGTGACCATGTGTTATAATAAAGGAGTTGATTCCTGCTTGACCCTAAAGACAGAGCCGTGTCTCGTTTTTGGGGTGGATTATTTGTATGGGTTCCTTGTTCAGCTGATTGGAGTGTTCTGTAGCTGCCTTTGTGTTTGGGTATGGAATGTCCTAAACGACTTTAACCCCTTTCATACTCGGGGTGTCGTTACAACTACGTTGATCCCTGACCTCTGGCTTGGCTGACTATCTGTTCTGGTTACTGAACTTTGGCTATGTTTTGACTACGTTCTTTTTACTTTTTACTTTTATTATTAAAGGGGTTGTAAAGGATCGTGTTTTTTCACCTTAATGCATCCTATGCATAAAAGTGAAAAAACACCTGTCAGTGACTGCCCCCCCCCAGCCCCCCCGATTTACTTACCTGAACCCTCAAACTTGTCCCACGGGGACGCACCATCTCTCTGCTAGGGGGTTATCAGCTGTTGATTGGATAGATTGATAGCAGCACAGCCATTGGCTCCTGCTGCTGTCAATCAAATCCAGTGACCGGGAGAGCACTTCTCCCAGGGGGTTATCTGATGCAGGGGGAAGCAGAGGGACCCCAGAAGAGCAGGTTCGGGGCCACTCTGTGCAAAACGAGATGCACAGTGGAGGTAAGTATGAAATTTTACACCTTTTGTCATGTTACAACTAAAAACGTAAATGTATTTGATTGGGATTTTATGTGATAGACCAACACAAAGTGCCACATAATTGTGAAGTGGAAATAAAATGATAAATGGTTTTAATTTTTTTTTTACAAATAAATATGTGAAATGTGTGGTTTTCATTTGTATTCAGGTCCCTTTACTCTGATACCCTTAACTAAAATCTAGTAGAACCAATTGCCTTCAGACATCACCTAATTAGTAAATAGAGTCCAGCTGTGTGTAATTTAATCTCATTAAATTATACAATAATACTTGTAACTATAGAACTGTTACTATGTACAGAAACACCAACATAGATATTCTAAGAACTCCTTTTATTTCCTTTGTAATTTTATTTAGCTGTGTTTATTGTTGCATTATACAATATTTATCTTTTCCTGTTTTTTAAATAATGCTAGTACCATGTTTTAATATTTTTTGTTTTAGAGCATATATTTTCTGCAGTGTATATATACTTATATATGTACTGCCATGTGCATTGAGCATGCCCAGGGACATAATACCATTGCTGAAGCAAGATTAAAAGGAATACAAATGTTGCGCTGTGTTACTAAATTTGTTATGTGTTGGTTATATGTATTATATGTATTAAGACAAAGGACCATAATATTATTCCAAAAAATGTGATATGTGTCCCAACATCATAAATACAGATAAAAATGAAATAAAAATCAGAGGGTGGCACAACTATTCCACAGTGACACATCAATAAAGAAATAATATCAATTCATAAATCAATAAACATAAATCCTGATATAAGTCCAGCTGTAGAGTTGGCTAATGGTTCGGCCCGAGCATCAGGTCAGGATGAACATTGGCTGTTTGCCCCCGGAACACTGGAATTTGCAGGGTGTCCAGCAGGTGTTCGCCCCTCCAAACGCCCTGCAATGCACTGCTCGCTGAACAGTGCATTCTGCACTCTAATTGAGCAAAGCTTTGCCCAATCAGAGTGCAGTAAAAGCTGGTTGTTAAGGAGCAGGGCTGGGAAGCCAGCCGTGGCATCCTTAAGAACCGATGAGTCATCATATGTTAATGGTCTTCCTTGTTGACAGCTGAATAAAAAAAATTGCTGGTAAAAAAAAAGTAAAAAAAAAACAAAAAACAGTGTATGGTATGGATTTTAAGGGGAACCATGCCAGAATTAAAAAAAAATGAGTGGGGTCCCCCCCAAAATTCATACCAGACCCTTATTCGAGCATGTAATCTAACAGGTCAGGAAAGGGGGAAATGAGCAAACAGCTCCTGAACCATACCAGGCCACATGCTCTCAACAAGGGGGGTAGGCCCTTGCCCTCCCTTGCCCCCCCTGCCCAAAAAGCACCCTGTCCCCATGTTGATGGGGACAAGGGCCTTATCCCCACAACCCTGGCTGGTGGTTGTGGAGGTATGCGGGCAAGGGGCTTATTGGAATCTGGAAGCCCCCTTTAAGAAGGGGCGCCCCAGATCCGCCCCCCATGTGAATGAGTATGGGGTAAACAGTATCCCTACCCATTCACCAAAAATATGTCAAAAGGTAATAGAAAAACAGAGACATTCTTTTGATAATTCCTTTATTAAAAAATAAAAAAAAACAGTGTCCCCTATGTAAATCTATCGTCAGCCACACTGCAGCCGCCACAACCCGAAAAAAGACAAAAAAATGCTCCCGCCGTCCATAAAGGCTGGCAGCCTACCGCCATTATATAGTTCTTATATAGGTAAGGTGACGTTGCCAGGTGGCCCCGCTCTTACCTACAATATCTCACAACAGTGAGTACACCCTTCACATTTTTGTATATATTTTATTATATCTTTTCATGTGACAACACTGATGAAATTACACTTGGCTACAATGTAAAGTAGTGAGTGTAAGCTTGTCTAACAGTGTACATTTGCTGTTCCCTCAAAATAATTCAAGACGCACTCATTAATGGCTAAATCACTGGCAACAAAAGTGAGTACACCCCTAAGAGAAATTGTCCAAATTGGGCCCAAAGTGTCAATATTTTGTGTGGCCACCATTATTTTCCAGCACTGCTTTAACCCTCTTGGGAATGAAGCTCACCAGAGCTTCACAGGTTACCACTGGAGTCCTCTTTCACTCCTCCATGATGACATCACAGAGCTGGTGGATGTTAGACACCTTGCGCTCCTCCACCCTCCATTTGAGGTTGCCCCACAGATGCTCAATAGGGTTTAGGTCTGTAGACATGTTTGACCAGTCCATCACCTTTAACCTCAACTCCTTTAGCAAGGCAGTGGTCGTGACTGGAGGTGTGTTTGGGGTCATTATCATGTTGGAATACTGCCCTGCGGTCCAGTCTCTGAAGGGAGGGGATCATGCTCTGCTTCAGTGTGTCACAGTACATGTTGGCATTCATGGTTCCCTCAATGAACTGTAGCTTCCCAGTGCCAGCAGTAGGGATGAGCCGAACACCCCCCTGTTCGGTTCGCACCAGAACATGCGAACAGAAAAAAAGTTCGTTCGAACACCGTTAAAGTCTATGGGACACGAACATGAATAAACAAAAGTGCTAATTTTAAAGGCTTATATGCAAGTTATTGTCATAAAAAGTGTTTGGGGACCTGGGTCCTGCCCCAGGGGACATGGATCAATGCAAAAAAAAGTTTTAAAAACGGCCGTTTTTTCAGGAGCAGTGATTTTAATAATGCTTAAAGTCAAACAATAAAAGTGTAATATCCCCTGGGGGGTGTCTATAGTATGCCTGTAAAGGGGCGCATGTTTCCTGTGTTTAGAACAGTCTGACAGCAAAATGACATTTTGAAGGAAAAAACTTATTTAAAACTACCCGCGGCTATTGCATTGCCGACAATACACATAGAAGTTCATTGATAAAAACGGCATGGGAATTCCCCAAAGGGGAACCCCAAACCAAAATTTAAAAAAAAAAATGACGTGGGAGTCCTCCTAAATTCCATACCAGGCCCTTCAGGTCTGGTATGGATATTAAGGGGAACCCCGGCCAAAATTTAAAAAAAAAAATGACGTGGGGTTCCCCCTAAATTCCATACCAGACCCTTCAGGTCTGGTATGGATTTTAAGGGGAACCCCGCGCCAAAAAAAAAAAAAAAAACGGCGTGGGGTCCCCCCAAAAATCCATACCAGACCCTTATCCGAGCACGCAACCTGGCAGGCCGCAGGAAAAGAGGGGGGGACGAGAGTGCGGCCCCCCTCCCTCCTGAACCGTACCAGGCCACATGCCCTCAACATTGGGAGGGTGCTTTGGGGTAGCCCCCCAAAACACCTTGTCCCCATGTTGATGAGGACAAGGGCCTCATCCCCACAACCCTGGCCGGTGGTTGTGGGGGTCTGCGGGCGGGGGGCTTATCGGAATCTGGAAGCCCCCTTTAACAAGGTGACCCCCAGATCCCGGCCCCCCCCTGTGTGAAATGGTAAGGGGGTACATAAGTACCCCTACCATTTCATGAAAAAAGTGTCAAAAATTTTAAAAATGACAAGAGACAGTTTTTGACAATTCCTTTATTTAAATGCTTCTTCTTTCTTCTATCTTCCTTCATCTTCTGGTTCTTCTGGTTCTTCTGGCTCTTCTGGTTCTTCCTCCGGCGTTCTCGTCCAGCATCTCCTCCGCGGCGTCTTCTATCTTCTTCTCCTCGGGCCGCTCCGCACCCATGGCATGGGGGGGAGGCTCCCGCTCTTCTCTTCTTCTTTTCTTCTCTTCTTCTCTTCTTCATTTTCTTCTCCGGGCCGCTCCGCAATCCATGCTGGCATGGAGGGAGGCTCCCGCTGTGTGACGGCGCTCCTCGTTTGACAGTTCTTAAATAACGGAGGGGGCGGGGCCACCCGGTGACCCCGCCCCACTCTGACGCACGGTAACTTGACGGGACTTCCCTGTGACGTCACGGGGAATGCCACAGGGAAGTCCCGTCATGTCCCGTGCGTCAGAGGGGGGCGGGGTCACCGGGTGGCCCCGCCCCCCGTTATTTAAGAACTGTCAGACGAGGAGCGCCGTCACACAGCGGGAGCCTCCCTCCATGCCAGCATGGATTGCGGAGCGGCCCGGAGAAGAAAATGAAGAAGAGAAGAAGAGAAGAAAAGAAGAAGA
Source organism: Aquarana catesbeiana (assembly GCF_042186555.1). Lineage (NCBI taxonomy): Eukaryota > Metazoa > Chordata > Amphibia > Anura > Ranidae > Aquarana > Aquarana catesbeiana. The sequence goes on from NC_133325.1 coordinate 346,806,855, forward strand.
GAAGAGCGGGAGCCTCCCCCCCATGCCATGGGTGCGGAGCGGCCCGAGGAGAAGAAGATAGAAGACGCCGCGGAGGAGATGCTGGACGAGAACGCCGGAGGAAGAACCAGAAGAGCCAGAAGAACCAGAAGATGAAGGAAGATAGAAGAAGCATTTAAATAAAGGAATTGTCAAAAACTGTCTCTTGTCATTTTTAACATTTTTGACACTTTTTTCGTGAAATGGTAGGGGTATAAGTACCCCCTTACCATTTCACACAGGGGGGGGGCCGGGATCTGGGGGTCACCTTGTTAAAGGGGGCTTCCAGATTCCGATAAGCCCCCCGCCCGCAGACCCCCACAACCACCGGCCAGGGTTGTGGGGATGAGGCCCTTGTCCTCATCAACATGGGGACAAGGTGTTTTGGGGGGCTACCCCCAAAGCACCCTCCCAATGTTGAGGGCATGTGGCCTGGTACGGTTCAGGAGGGAGGGGGGGCCGCACTCTCGTCCCCCCCTCTTTTCCTGCGGCCTGCCAGGTTGCGTGCTCGGATAAGGGTCTGGTATGGATTTTTGGGGGGACCCCACGCCGTTTTTTTTTTGGCGCGGGGTTCCCCTTAAAATCCATACCAGACCTGAAGGGTCTGGTATAGAATTTAGGGGGAACCCCACGTCATTTTTTTTTTTTAATTTTGGCCGGGGTTCCCCTTAATATCCATATCAGACCTGAAGGGCCTGGTATGGAATTTAGGGGGACTCCCACGTCATTTTTTTTTTTTTAAATTTTGGTTCGGGGTTCCCCTTTGGGGAATTCCCATGCCGTTTTTATCAATGAACTTCTATGTGTATTGTCGGCAATGCAATAGCCGCGGGTAGTTTTAAATGAGTTTTTTCCTTTGAAATGTCATTTTGCTGTCAGATTGTTCTAAACACAGGAAACATGCGCCCCTTTACAGGCATACTATAGACACCCCCCAGGTACGAAATTTAAAGGGATATTACACTTTTATTGATTGACTTTAAGCATTATTAAAATCACTGCTCCTGAAAAAACAGCCGTTTTTAAAACTTTTTTTTGCATTGATCCATGTCCCCTGGGGCAGGACCCAGGTCCCCAAACACTTTTTATGACAATAACTTGCATATTAGCCTTTAAAATTAGCACTTTTGATTTCTCCCATAGACTTTTAAAGGGTGTTCCGCGGCATTCGAATTTGCCGCGAACACCCCAAATTGTTCGCTGTTCGGCGAACTTGCGAACAGCCAATGTTCGAGTCGAACATGAGTTCGACTCGAACTCGAAGCTCATCCCTAGCCAGCAGCACTCATGCAGCCCCAGACCATGACTCTCCCAGCACCATGCTTGACTGTAAGGAAGACACACTTGTCTTTATACTCCTCACCTGGTTGCCGCCACACACACTTGACACCATCTGAACAAAATAAGTTTATCTTGGTCTTATCAGACCACAGGACATGGTTTCAGTAATCCATGTCCTTAGTCTGCTTGTCTTCAGCAAACTGTTACGGGCTTTCTTGTGCATCATCTTTATAAGAGGCTTCCTTCTGGGATGACAGCCATGCAGACCAATTTGATTCAATGTGCAGCGTATGGTCTGAGTACTGACAGGCTGACCCCCACCCCTTCAACCCCTGCAGCAATGCTGCTGTCGACCATGGCGAGGCCTGTTCTGAGTGGAACCTGTCCTGTTAAACCGCTGTATGGTCTTAGCCACCGTGCTGCAGCTCAATTTCAGGGTCTTGGCAATCTTCTTATAGCTTAAGCCATCTTTATGTAGAGCAACAATTCTTTTTTTCAGATCCTCAGAAAGTTTTTTTGCCACGAGGTGCCATGTTGAACTTCCGGTGACCAGTATGAGAGAGTGAGAGCAATAACACCAAATTTAACACACCTACTCCCCATTCACACCTGAGACCTTGTAACACTAATGAGTCACATGACACCAGGGAGGGAAAATGGCTAATTTAGACATTTTCACTTAGGGGTGTACTCACTTTTGTTGCCAGCAGTTTAGACATTAATGGCTGTGTGTTGCGTTATTTTGAGGGGACAGCAAATTTACACTGTTATACAAGCCGTACACTCACTACTTTACATTGTAACAAAGTGTTATTTCTTCAGTGTTGTCACATGAAAAGATATAATGAAATATTTTTCAAAAATGTGAGGGGTGTACTCACTTTTGTGAGTACTGTACATAAGAACTGTCAAATGGCAGAGCCTGTAGTAGGGGGCCAGCCTTCATGGATGGTGGGAGTGTTTTTTTTTTTTGACGATGGATTTCGGGGGACATTGTTTTTTTATTTTTTAATAAAGAAATTGTCTGTGTTTTTATTACTTTTTTACACTTTTTTTTTACTGGGTTTCCAGATTCCAGGCCCCTTGCCCCGATACCCCCATAACCACTGGCCAGGGCTGTAGGGAAGAGACACTTGTCCCCATTAACATGGGGACAAAGTGCTTTGGGGTGGGGAGGCGGAGCCCCCCTTCGCCCAATGCACCCCTCCATGTTGAGGGCATGTAGCCTGGTATGGTTCAGGAGGAGTACACTTGCTCGCCCCCCCCTCTTTCATTACCTTCCAGACTTCTTGCATGGATAAAGGTCTGGTATGGATTTTGGGGGGACCCCACACCATTTTTTTTTTTTATTTTGATGTGGCACCATTTTTTTCTTTTTTTTTTTTGCTACAGATGCACCACTTTACAGGCAGACTAAGGGGGCCCCCCCAGGCACTATATTTAAAGGAATTTTTCATTTTTATTTTTGCACTTTAAGCATCGTTAAAATTACTGCTCCTGAAAAAATGAAAAATCTTTTTTTTTTTTAAATGTTTGTATTGATACATATCCCCCGGGGCAGTACCCAGACCCCCATACCCCTTTTTATGGCCAATAACTTGCAACTAAGCCTTCAAAATTGGAATTTTTCCTGTTCTGCTCCCATAGACTTCAATGGGGTTTCCCCTCATGGGGAGTTCTATTGCAAACTGAACAGGGGGGTGTTCGCCCCCTCTCTATCCACCACCTTCATGTAAATGTCCAAAAAAAATGTGTGGGAGGGTTCCACAATCATTGCAAATCTTGCAATATATTTTTACTCACGAATGACAATAAGATGCCTTGTCAATTCATTAAGCTATAACTATTAGTGCTCATAAATCTAAGAACAGAAATAATGATCATATATATGGTAATAATGTCAGTGAAAAGAGTCCATATAGTGCAAAAACTGAAAAGATGTGATCATATGTGATAAAAATTATAGTCCTTTAAGACATGAATAAATGTGATAGATGAGATGAGCTCTGCTGATGTCATTGCGTTGCTTTTATTCATGATTACAAGCGCTTGTTTTACTCTTCCCAAATGTGATTTTTCCCAATTTTATTACATTAAACTTAGTATACCTACGGGTTTACACTGTGTGGAGTTTTCTGTTTCCTTCTCGTTCATACTGCATGTTACAAGGTTAAAGACACATCTAACCTAAACTTGTGGACACTGGTCTTTCTAAACGGAGCCCGGTCAGAGCCCTTTTCAGTATATGGACGCGTCTCCCATCTTGGCATAAGCCATGTGTGCGGATGATCCATCCTCTGGTGTTTACACCACAAAGCTTTGGCGACTCATTGGGCATATGCCATTTGGGTCCATTTGTTCCGGTAAGCCTTCCTGCAATCAGTGGTGGCTGTCTTTCACATTTATTCATGTCTTAAAGAACTATAATTTTCCTATTAGATCCAGTTTTATCAAATGTGATCACATCTTTTCAAATGTTGCACTATATGGACTCTTTTCACGGACATTATTACCATATATATGATCATTATTTCTGTTCTTAGATTTATGAGCACTAATATGACCCTAAACTGTTAGGACACATCTCCCCAAGTCCCAATTTGGTGTTTAGAAGAGCCTGTAATGTAAAAAATCTTGTTGCCCCAGCAAGCTTTGTAGGACTAAGAGGGCTATCCATGATTCAATTCCCAGGATGTTTTCCCTCACAGGAATGTATAAATGTCACAAAAAGAAATATCTCACCTGTGCACATATGACACATGGCCAAAAAACATTTTCTGATTCTAAAGGTAACATCTTTGAAATCAACGAATTTCTAACATGCTCCAACAATTTTGTGGTTTAATTAAAGCAGAAATAAACCCTTACATTTGATAGTTTCAAAAAAGTTAACATTCCCGGAATGCCGGAAATGCTAGCTGTCACAACTGTTAAACCATCCAATGGCTGGTGTCATAAAGGATCACATGTGCAGCATCATAGAAGTTGCAGAGTAAACAGCTAAGATGGCAGCTTCCTTGGCTGAAAACAATAGGAGGGTTTACTTTCACTTTAATTACCTGCCCCTGCAACATGTGTTATGTTGGTCAAACCTTCAGATCGCTCCGTACTAGATTTGGGGAGCACAGGAGAAGTCTCAAAGAAATCCACCCAAAATGTAACATTCCACATAATTTTGCAGCACATCATAATAGAAATCCCTCTCTGGTAAAAGTAACAGGCAGCCATTCAGTCTATATCCAGCTTTATACCTGGAAGGAAAGGTTCAAGAAATTATGTGTACAAGAGACCTTCTGGATTTTTAAACTCAATAGCTTATCACCGGAAGGTCTGAATGAAGAACTGGAAATCAACACCGTCCTTTAACTCCTCTTTCTAGTTCCCTTCTTTACACTTTCCTCTCCATTATGCCACCTTCTGGGTTTTTCGTATGTTCATATCGCTAAGCATGTTTTTACATGCATGTTTTTACACGCATCTATATGAAGGGCCTGGTATGGATTTTGGGGGGACCCCCACATTTAAAGGACCCCCACATTTAAATGCATGATTACACATGTGTTTAGGTACACAGCTCTATATTTATATAATTGTACAGAGGAAATAATACCTGCACTGTACAAAGTTATGTATATACAGTAGATTATTTTCTATATCCATTGCTTACGCACATGTATATACGTTTGCTATATATCTATACAGGTGTATATATATCTTGACCAGTGCATAAACACACTTTTAAAACACCAATAACTACTATTTTTGCAATTCTATTATTCTAATATTATCTACTATTTTGCAGTTTTAAATCTGAATATCATTTTTTGATATATTCTCTAACATATCCTCTTGTATATTATTTTAATGTCAAAAGAACAAATACAATTCCATTTTCTAATGGGTCTTTGCTATTGATATAGACTTTACGTGTATCTTTAATTATTTTAAATTTATTTTAATTATTTTTATTTCAAACATTATTATATTTATATTGGTTATTCATAATTAAGCCATTTAAGTTACTGTTACAAATTGCTCCACCATCCCCAACGCCCTCCCATCTGCACTGGAAGGGTTAATTGTGATCTACATTTAAACCAGAGGTCGGCGTTACCAAGCAGGCTAAGGAAGGTGAGGTCGCCTGTTTACATCACCGAGTGGCCCCACCCTCAGCTATATAACAGCTGTCATCCAGAAGAAGCGTCACTCGGCGGGAGCCTCCCGTGGAGGCGGAGCTGTTGCGACTTTTTTTCTTTTTTTTTTGGCTCATCAGGCGGCGTGAGATGGATCTACATCGCGGGACATTTTTATTTTTTAATTTTTTTAATAAAGGACTTGTCCCAAAGTGTCGCCTGTCTTTTTTACTATTTATTACACTTTTTGAGTGAAATGGTAGGGGTACAATGTACCCGTTACCAATTCACAAAGGGGGAGTCCGGGACCTGGGGGTCCCCTTTTTAAAGGGGGCTTCCAGATTCCGATAAGCCCCCCGCCCACAGACCTCCACAACCACCAGGCAAGGGTTGTAGGGATGAGGCCCTTCTCCCCATCAACGTGGGGACAAGATGCTTTGGGGGGCTACTCCAAAGCACCCTCCCCATGTTGAGGGCATGTGGCCTAGTACGGTTCAGGAGGGGGGGCGCTCTCTCTTTTCCTGCAGCCTGCCAGGTTGCGTACTCAGATAAGGGTCTGGTATGGATTTTGGGGGGACCCCTATGCCTTTTTTTAAAATTGATACAGGGTTCCCCTTAATATCCATTCCAGACCTGAAAGGCCTGGTATGGATTTTGGGGGGACCCCCACGTAATTTTTTTTTGGTTCGGGGTTCCCCTTATTATTCATACCAGACCCAAAGGGCCTGGTAATGGACTGGCGGGAAATCCATGCCATTTTTTTCAATGAGCTTTATCTATATTGCCGAGACCCGACAATTCATTACAGCCGCGATCAGTTTTAAATTACTTTTTTCCTTTGGAAATGTCATTTTGCTGTGGTACTGTTCTAAACACGGGAAAACTGTGCCACTTTACAGGCATACTGTAGACACCCCCAGGCGCGATATTTAAAGGAATATTCATTTTTATTGTTTCACTTTAAGCACTATTAAAATTACTGCTCCCGAAAAATGTCAGCTTTTAAAACTTTTTTTTGCATTGATACATGTCCCCTGGGGCAGGACCCAGGTCCCCAAACACTTTTATGACAATAACTTGCATATAAACCTTGAAAATGAGCACATTTGGTTTTTCATGTTAGTATCCCATAGACTTTAATGGGGTTCCGCGGCTTCCGAATTTGCCGTGAACACTGCATAATGTTCGTTGCTCCCTTAATGTCCGAACAACCAAAGTTTGGCCCAAACTTATGCTCGCCCATCCCTAGTCACCATTATGGTATTTGTAAATTGAGATCATATCCCCTCTCAAGAGGGGATAAGTTCAGTGCTCGTAACCTTTCCTCATAACTAATGTCCTTCAGTCCCTTTATTAGTTTTGTTCTGTTTTGCCCTTAGTTGTGCTCACTACATTTCCAGCACATCCTTCCTGAGGACTGGTGCCCAGAACTAAACAACACACTTCAAGTGAGGCCGGACCAGAGTCTTGTAGAGTGGGAGAATTATCGCTTTATCTCTTGAGTTAATCCCCTTTTTAATGCATGCCAATATTCTGTTTGCTTTGTTAGCAGCAGCTTGGCATTGCATACCATTGCTGAGCCTATCATCTGCTAGGACCCCCAGGTCCTTTTCCATCCTTGATTCCACCAGAGGTTCTCCCCCCAGTGAGTAGATTGCATTCATATTTTTGCCACCCAAATGCATTATTTTACATTTTTCCACATTAAACCTCATTTGCCATGTAGTTGCCCACTCCATGAATTTGTTCAGATCTACTTGCAAGGTTTCCACATTCTGCTGAGAAATGATTGCCCTGCTTAGCTTAGTATCGTCTGCAAATACATAGATTGAACTGTTTACTCCATTCTCCAGGTCGTTTATGAACAAATTAAATAGGATTGGTCCCAGCACAGAATCCTGGGGGACCCCACTTTCCACCCCTGACCATTCCAAGTACTCCCCATTTATCACTACCCTCTGAACTTACCCTTGTAGCCAGTTTTCAACCCATGTACTCACCCTATGGTCCATGCCAACAGACCTTACTTTGTACAGTAAACGTTTATGGGGAACTGTGTCAAATGATTTGCAAAATCCAGATACACCACATCTATGGGCCTTCCTTTGTCTATCTTCTAGCAAGGTTCACAGTTTAGGGAAGTTGGCTCTTTTGAAATTCAGTGTCTTTGTATTCCCTTTTTTGTGTGATTTATACTGAAGCTAATTGACCTGTGATTGCTGTTTCCTAAATTGCCCCGTATTTCACCCATCCATGATCAGGTCTGTATTGTTGGTAATCAGTAGGTCTAGTAATGCTTTGTTTCTAGCATCTACCATCTGACCTATGAAATTGCCCTGCAAGACATTTAGAAACTGGCGAGCCTTAGGCGAATGCGTGGTTCCTTCCGCCCAGTCTATGTCTGACACTTCCCATCCTTGCCACTGATCCAAATTGTGATAGGAGGTCCATCTCAACCTCCTCCTCCAGGTTAGGCGGCCTATAGCATACTCCCAGTATTACTTTCCACTTAGTTTCATCCCTTTGGAGCACTACCCATAAGGATTCCACCTCCTCCCTAGCTCCCTTAGTGATAGGGACAGAGCTGAATTCCTAAGTTTTTCCACTGTGTCTTCTTATGTACTCAAAGAAAACAAAACGGCCATCATTGCGCAAAATTCCACATTTATTCTGATTTGTGAAAGGTTTAAACATTTACACTAACGTGCATATGTGCCTTAGACTGGCACTGAGTCTGTCCAGCATTCCGTTAATGGCCGCTCTGTATGCAGGGAACCAGTGTGCGGTTCAAGCCCCAATGTGACTATTGTTCATAGGCAGGATGTGATGTCAGTGTCGCACAATAAGCCTCAACACGTTTCGCATGAGATATGCATCATCAAGAAGCTCAGACAATGGTTAATATTAGCCCTGCTGTCCACTGCGAATGTTACATTGTGATCCCTTTTAGATTGTAAGCTCTTATGAGCAGGGCCCTTCTAAGCCTATTGTAAAGTGCTGCGCAAAATGTAGCATTGAGTGGCCCTGGGCTTATGTGATCACTATGCGATCAACGAATCACAATGTCTACAAAGCGTTTATAAAATTAATCTAATTTATAACAGCTTTGCTTCCTATACTAGTAAGTTGTGATTGGCCCACAGCTATCACATGGTACCTGGGCCCATCACAGCATCCTGTACCATGCAATTAGCTTTAGCCAATCACAGATCAGTAGTAAACACAACTGTCATGATAGCAGTTCAAAGTATTGCTGGTACAAAGATTTTCATTGTATTACCAATCAAAAATGGACTCCCCCACCCAGACTAGTACAGTGTTACTATGGTAAAATTGAACTACTCCGATGAAAGTATGTTACATAATCTAAAAATATATTTCAATAAAAAATCTTTAAGTTATTTGTACACACATTTTTTTTTTCAATTTTAACACACTGTCCCCAGTCAGTGTCCCTAAGGGCTTTTTCACACCACATAATCACACTCCAGATCTTTTCCTGATGCATTTCTGTTTGCACATTTTAAATGCATTTTGGATGGGTTTCCAGTGCATTTTTGATGCATTCCGGTTAATTTTTGATGCATTTCCAGATGCATTTCCGGAAGCATTTCATATGCTTTTTTTCTTCTTTTTTCCTGTTTTTTTTTTCACTGTACTAAGGTCTGGTGCATTCCAGTCAATTTTTGATGTGTTTTACCACGTTCCAGTACAGTCCAGTGCAGGAAAAATGCAGCATGTTCTACTTTATTTTCAGAAACTGGAACACCCTATTAAAATGCGTTTGGAAGAGTGTTGCGCAAATACCGTAGGACATAAAACGTGCAACGATTGGCATTTTATTCTCTAGGGTCTCTGATGAAAAAAATCAATATAATATTTGGGGGTTCTAACTAATTATCTAGCAAAAAATACTGATTTTAACTTGTAAGCAACACATGTCAGAAATAGGATTAGGCATGAAAGGGTTAACTTGGTTCCTGGCTGCCATATGAATTCCACTCCCGAGAGGACACACCACTCCATTTTTCTACAACCATTTTTGCACAAGTATTATCTATGCGACACTTGGAGATGTCATCATGTGTCTGAAAAGGACTACCTTTTTTTCCCTCTAAACTTAACACATACCCCAGGACTGATTTATTTTTAGTGGACAAGGAGCTGATTTCTTGTGTTTCCAAAGCCAAGTAAAACACAAGGCAGTGGAGTCTCCCGACGCGTTTCATCTTACAAGACTTCATCTCCCCAGATGAAGTCTTGTAAGACGAAACGCGTCGGGGACACCACTGCCTGCCATAATCTTATACTAAGTGCTTTTTTACTACAGAAATGTAAGTGTTTTACCTTTTTAATAAATTTGTTTTACAAACGGAATTATGCTATGTGGCCCTTTTTATTTCATATGGGCTATTTCCCTGAGACGGTCCACTGGACGGGCTACCATCCATTGTAAAGAAGGTTCCCCTAAAGCTCCGGATACCTTTGGAGTTCCACTGTTATCCAGTTGAGAGGTCCTCTTTCATTACCAGTTGGTAATACAAGCCCTGTTGACTCATTCAGCATATGTTCTTATGAGTCCAACCCCTCTGGTAAGCCTTCATTTTTTTCCTTGTGGAGGGTCCGTCACATTCACTTTTCTACATGAGTTACCCACGTGGTGATTAGGACGTTTTATGTAACCATTGGATTATGAATAACTCCTCGCACTTAAGCGACATCTGAAAATTACCAGAGACTTTATTTTGTGCACTATGAATTGATAAAGACTCTCTCATTTCTCTTTCATATTTGTTGCTATGCATATGTAATATTATAGGCATTTAATACTATAAGCGCTACACTTGTTTGTGCACTTGTTACTTTAGACAAATATCCTATTTGTGGTGTGAGCTGCTGAGTTGTTAAGTAAGCGCAGGGTTAAACTTTTTCTTTTCTGTTTACAGGTCGCAACAAGACGTTTGCTCAGCTTTATTCACCTAGCAGAACACTATCAGACACCTTCTCTTCTCCTCGCAGTAGATGCAGAGAGGACGTTCAACAAGGTCTATTGTGAATGCCTTGCACAAATCTTAAGGAAAAAGTGTATTTTGTGGTCATATATATACTATACTCATATAATGGCCTTGTATTCCTTCTTCTCCTCGGGCCGCTCCGCATCCATGATGGCATAGAGGGAGGCTCCCGCTGTGTGACGCTTCTCTCTTCATCTTTTTCTCTTCATCTTTTTCTCTTCATGTTTTTCTCTTCATCTTCTTGTCTTCATCTTCTTTTCGGGCCGCTCCGCATCCATGATGGCATGGAGGGAGGCTCCCGCTGTGTGACGCTTCTCCTCTTCTGATGGTTCTTAAATAACGGAGGGGACTTGATGGGGACTTCCCTGTGGCATTCCCCGTGATGTCAGAGGGGGGCGGGGTCACCCGTTACGTAACCCCGCCCCTTCTGACGTCACAGGGAATGCCACAGGGAAGTCCCAGTCAAGTCCCTGTGCATCAGAGGGGGGCGGGGTCACCGAGTGGCCCCACCCCCCGTTATTTAAGAACCGTCAGAAGAGGAGAAGTGTCACACAGCTGGAGCCTCCTTCCATGCCATCATAGATGCGGAGCAGCCCGAAAAAAAGATGAAGACAAGAAGATGAAGAGAAGAAGATGAATAGAAAAAGATGAAGAGAAAAAGATGAAGAGAAAAAGATGAAGAGAGAAGCGTCACACATTAGGAGCCTCCCTCCATGCCATCATGGATGCGGAGTGGCCCGAGGAGAAGAAGATAAGAAGATGCAGCGGAGGAAGATGCCGGACAAGAACACCGGAGGAAGAACCAGAAGAACCAGAAGAACCAGAAGAAGAAGAAGATGGAGGAAGAAACCGAAAGGAAGATAGAAGATAGAAGAAAGAAGAAGCATTTAAATAAAGGATTTGTCAAAAACTAAAAGGAAAGGGGAAGAAATTGCGCTCGGTGTTCTATTTATAAAGTGAAGAAAGATGTAAAAAACGTGAAGTAAGTCCTGCCACTGAAACACAATAACCCCAATACAAGGGCACACAAACTAAACAATATATACAACAGTGTAGCGCTGGACTAATAAAAATACGCATATAATAATATATGCGAAAGAACCAAGATCCAAATATTTGTGAGTGAATGTGAAAAAAAACCATGTATCACTTAATCTGCAACAATTAAGTGTCTATATACGTGTAATTAGATCAAGTGCACCTATATGTATCCAAAACGAAAATTAATATATAATAGACTTAAAATGAATCATATAAATCTGATGTGACAACAAAAATTAAAATTTCGTCGACATGTGATAAGGAACTTATTTCAGTTATATATTATTAATTGGTCCTTCGTGCTTGGTGATCACAATGGAAGTGAAAAATTAAGGTGAATGATTATAATAAAAATCCCAGTAAATAATGAACCAAAAGTCCCAAAACGTGACAACACTCCAACACAAAATCCAGTTCGATATTCCACCGCAGCTGTTGCCCACCACCAAAGGACAAATTGGAGGCTTACCGGACAGCCTGCGACCACCCTTATTCAGGGGGGTCAAAACAGGCTCTGTAGAGATGTACAAATCCAGATAGTGTCCTCACCCATGTTTTCCCGATGTTCTCCAGGTATTCCTATGGGAAGCCAAGGGGGGCCTCCAGACAGGGTGTAGCAAGTGTTTCCCTCCGGATGCAATAGGGATTGAATCAAAAATGCCCCAAAAAGGAAAAAAGAGAGCTCCGATAGTGTAGGACAATCTCACTAGTTTATTTAAAAGGCATGAAATCAAATAAAACTTCTGGCAGGGAGAAATGAAACAAAAAACTCCGCCGCCGTTTAAAATCCAATCGCGCATGCGCGATGCATGCTCACGTTGTGACCCTACGGCCGTTTCGTCACAACTGACGTCATCAGGGGTACGTGGCCACGCTCGCGCATGCGCTTTAAATATATAAGCGCCATAGCGTCATAACTCTTTCATTGGCTGAGGGGGAACAGGGGCGGATGGTGATACTTAATTGTTGGTCATTCCAAACCAATAAAACCGCCCATACACTCTTCCTTAATATATAGGAATATATGTATGTAGAACAAAAACAAGCACCGTACACCGCCATCTAGTGGCTGGAAAAGAAAAGTGCAAAACACACTCCAGATTATTTTTATTGTGTAGAAACATAAGATAGCTTCCACTACAAGTGTGTATTGCACACTGCCATCTATTGGCGGAATAAAAATAATTCACCAACATAGGGCACATAATAAAGTGCAAACAATTAGGGTGCTAGGAAGCCAAAATAGATGTGAGTGGAATTAAGCTCCCCATCAGCCATATCTCCAATGAACGATATATAAACATGTTTCCAATATAATACAAACATCACAATGTGTATATCAAAAAATGGACACTTAATAATCTAAATATGTCTAAAATCGCAAGGTAAGTAAATATATATTGATAAAAATACAAAATAAAAATGCATATCAATAAAAAAGATAAAAAAGAGAAAAAGAAGGAGGGGATCATCTGTATGAAGTTTTAATTGCTGTTAATCTAAAGAGGGGGGAATCATCAACAAAGAAATTTCTTTCAACTATTGTTAATGTAACAGTTGATATCCCACTCTATATTTAACCCATTCGGGGCATGGGAGTTCAATCTGTAGATCCAATTGGTTTCGGACCTAGAGATTGTTCTTTTTCCATTGCTGCCCCGCCAATGGGGAACATACTTCTCAATGCCGATGAACACAGTTCCCTTAGGGTTCCTATCGTGTACGGCATCATAGTGCCTAGAGACACTATGTTTATCGAAACCCTGTTTGATGTTGGTGATATGTTCCGCCAACCTCACATTCAATTTCCTAATGGTACGGCCAACATACTCCAACCCACATGGACACCTCAGTAGATATACTACGCATTTGGTTGTACATGTGATAAGCGATTTGATGGAGTGTGTGGCACCAGTACCACTGGAGGTGAATTCTGTTATTCTCCTCTCTCATAATGAATTGATACTGCAGACATTGCATCTCCTACAGGGGGAGAATCCTTTTAAGTCCCCAAAAAAAGTAGGGCGTTTGGGTGGGACAGGGATGTTTGGTGCCAACAAATGTCTAAAGCTGGTAGCCCCCCTAAATAGAATTCGCGGTTTTTCAGACAAAAGGGGTCCCAAGATTCGGTCATTTTTAATGACGGACCAATGTTTTCTAATGATTCTTTTAATGGCCCAGTGTTGGCTTGAATAGGTTGTAATAAAGGCTAGCCCAAAATCCTCCCTATCTTGTACTTGGGGAGGCTTGTCACGCAATAATTCCTCACGCTCCCTGCTCCCTATCTCCACAATCAGAGAATCCATCACAGCAGCATCATAACCTTTAATCACAAACCTCGATTTCAAATCCAAGGCCTCCTTATGGAACTCGTTGGCATCTGAACAATTTTGTCTCAAACGCAGAAACTGGCCCTTTGGCACAGCAGATAGCCAAGACTGGTGATGACAGGAATCAAGTGGTATAAAACTATTCCTGTCTGTTATTTTAAAGTGAGTTGAGGTGGTAATGACACCATTAACAACAGTGATGGTTAAATCCAAAAAGTGGATTTGGGTAGAGCTAGCTTCATGGGTAAGTGATATGCCCCTGTCGTTGTTGTTGAGTACGGACAGAAAAGTGGTTACAGAATTGGTGTCACCATCCCAAATGAACAGGACATCGTCGATAAATCTCCTCCACATAACCAACTGGGGAGGGCTGTCCTTTAATACCACATCCTCCTCCCACTTGGCCATGAAGAGATTGGCCATACTGGGAGCAAATTTGGCTCCCATGGCCACTCCCTTCGTTTGTAAATAGTGTGCGCCACCATACCAGAAATGGTTATGTTCCATCGAGAAGTCCAGTAGCTCCATCACGAAATTACATTGCGTGATGGAGATACTGGAGTCTCGATAGAGGAAATGGCGTACAGCCTCGTGTCCTAGACTATGGGATATAGAGGTGTAGAGTGATGTGACATCAGCTGTCACCAGCATATATGTAGATTTCCACTCCACTTCCCTCAATATATTGAGGACGTGTTTAGTGTCCCTAAGATACGAGGGAGTGCCCACCACCAGTGGTTGTAGGAAAAAAATCAATGTATTTTCCGACACGTGAGGTTACCGAATCAATACCACTGATGATGGGCCTCCCTGGTGGATTGGTCAAGGTCTTATGAATTTTCGGCAATATGTACATTACCGGTAGCCGAGGGGCTAAAGGGACCAAATATTCCCTCTCCTTTTTATCAAGGATCCCTAAGTCATAACCTTTCTCAATCAAAACCCTGAGTTCCCGCTTAAAACCAGAGGTTGGATACGAAGGTAAAGAGGAATACGTATTCGTATCCGAAAGGATTCTCAAAACTTCGTTGTTATAAGAGTCATGATCCATGATAACTATTGCTCCGCCTTTATCGGCGGGGCGTATCACAATATCCTTTCTATTCATCAAGGCCTCCAAACCAACTTTTATATTATGCTGCGTTTGTACTGATCTAACATTTAGGTTAGCCAGATCATTCAGCACCAAATCCCGAAAAACGGTAACATTCGGTGCTCCAGTGCTGGGAGGGTTAAAAAGTGATGCATTTCTTAGTCCTGAGTGTGTAACCAGGGTTACTTAAAACATACCTTTTTATATTTAGTTTCCGTGTATATTTCTGCACATCAATGAATGTTTGGAATTTATTAAGATTCTGTGGTGGTACGAACTTCAGACCCTTACTAAGGGTCGATAATTCTTCCTTGGAGATTTCCTTGGTGCTTAGATTTATGATACCGCTTATATCCTCCTCCTTTTTGGGTGAAGCTTCCTCCCCCCTCTGCACCCTCTCTTGCATCTCCGTTTCTTTTGTTCCTTCCCCTTCCGGCCCACTGAAAATCCCAATGAGGACGGTTATCCTCAGTGTGTCGGTTGTGGGAGGAATCTAAGGGATTATAATCCCTATTGGAATCAAATGCCTTATCGTTCATACCATCATATAAAGGAGAAAATCTATTCCCAACGTTAGCCCCATATTGTTCGTATACCTCATCATTTTTACGTTGGTTTCCCCGGGGCTTTTGTCGCTGAAAATCAGGACGTCATTGGTTACTCTCAAAATCGTGATGTGCTTCACGGTCATTCAATCGTCTCCAAGGTCCAGGGGACCGACGAAGTGATCGGGAGGAGGAATTCATCCTACCCCCTCTGCCTCTCGTATGTTGAGAATGTCTCCGAGGTCTAGCACCTCCCCATGAATGGGGGGAAGGGGAATAAACCTGAGATGTCTCCAGCCCAGTATTCCCATGACCACCTTGGGACACGGGTCCAACTTGGGCCCTTGGGATACTACTAGAAGTCATGGTGGTGGGGGGATCAGTGGAGGCAGGGACTTGCCACTTGAACACCAGGTTATCCCTGTAGTCCTTGGCATCCCTATTGTATTTCCTCCTTTTCTTCAATTTTTGTTCTGACTCCTCCTTAATCAGGAGAGTCTTCAAAGATTCTGATTTACGAGTATATTCCTGATTATCTTTGAATGGTGTAAGCTTTAATAATGTTAATCTCTATGTCTAGCATAGTAAGCCTACGCTTCTTTTTTGCTATTAAAAATTGCAGAAACCCCACACCTGCTTCATTAAAATATTTGAACCATTCTGCAAGTTCATTATCCTCCTTTTGGGGGTTCACTTCCCACCTTAAACTTCTCGGGACCATATTGACTTTTACATACTCTTCCAAATATGCAATATCCCATCTTAGATGTACCTCAGAAACAGTGAGATTTTTTAATCTGAGGAAACATCCTGCTAAATCATCACTAGGGTCTTCTCTACCATCAAAAACACCCGTAGTGTCTATGACCAACTGTGACCTATATTCAAAGATATCCATTTGCAGGAGAGACACCAGCTGCAATAACTATGTATTGGAAATTAAAAAAGGAAAAGGAAAGGGGAAGAAATTGCGCTCGGTGTTCTATTTATAAAGTGAAGAAAGATGTAAAAAACGTGAAGTAAGTCCTGCCGCTGAAACACAATAACCCCAATACAAGGGCACACAAACTAAACAATATATACAACAGTGTAGCGCTGGACTAATAAAAATACGCATATAATAATATATGCGAAAGAACCAAGATCCAAATATTTGTGAGTGAATGTGAAAAAAAAAACATGTACCACTTAATCTGCAACAATTAAGTGTCTATATACGTGTAATTAGATCAAGTGCACCTATATGTATCCAAAACGAAAATTAATATATAATAGACTTAAAATGAATCATATAAATCTGATGTGACAACAAAAATTAAAATTTCATCGACATGTGATAAGGAACTTATTTCAGTTATATATTATTAATTGGTCCTTCGTGCTTGGTGATCACAATGGAAGTGAAAAATTAAGGTGAATGATTATAATAAAAATCCCAGTAAATAATGAACCAAAAGTCCCAAAACGTGACAACACTCCAACACAAAATCCAGTTCGATATTCCACCGCAGCTGTTGCCCACCACCAAAGGACAAATTGGAGGCTTACCGGACAGCCTGCGACCATCCTTATTCAGGGGGGTCAAAACAGGCTCTGTAGAGATGTACAAATCCAGATAGTGTCCTCACCCATGTTTTCCCGATGTTCTCCAGGTATTCCTATGGGAAGCCAAGGGGGGCCTCCAGACAATGTGTAGCAAGTGTTTCCCTCCGGATGCAATAGGGATTGAATCAAAAATGCCCCAAAAAGGAAAAAAGAGAGCTCCGATAGTGTAGGACAATCTCACTAGTTTATTTAAAAGGCATGAAATCAAATAAAACTTCTGGCAGGGAGAAATGAAACAAAAAAACTCCGCCGCCGTTTAAAATCCAATCGCGCATGCGCGATGCGTGCTCACTTTGTGACCCTACGGCCGTTTCGTCACAACTGACGTCATCAGGGGTACGTGGCCACGCTCGCGCATGCGCTTTAAATATACAAGCGCCATAGCGTCATAACTCTTTCATTGGCTGAGGGGGAACAGGGGCGGATGGTGATACTTAATTGTTGGTCATTCCAAACCAATAAAACCGCCCATACACTCTTCCTTAATATATAGGAATATATGTATGTAGAACAAAAACAAGCACCGTACACCGCCATCTAGTGGCTGGAAAAGAAAAGTGCAAAACACACTCCAGATTATTTTTATTGTGTAGAAACATTTGTCAAAAACTGTCTCTTGTCATTTTTAACATTTTTGACAGTTTTTTTATGAAATGGTAGGGGTACTTTTGTACCTCCTTACCATTTCACACAGGGGGGAGGGTCGGGATCTGGGGGTCCCCTTGTTAAAGGGGGCTTCCAGATTCCAATAAGCCCCCCGCCTGCAGACCCCCACAACCACCGAGCAAGGGTTGTGGGGATGAGGCCCTTGTCCCCATCAACATGGGGACAAGGTGTTTTGGGGGGCTGTTTTGGGGGCTGTGGCCTGGTACAGTTCAGGAGGGGGGGCGCTCCCTCATCCCCCTCTCTTTTCCTGCATCCTGCCAGGTTGCGTGCTCAGATAAGGGTCTGGTATAGATTTTGAGGGGGACCCCACGCCATTTTTTTTAAAATTTTTGCCGGGGTTTCCCTTAATATGCATACCAGACCTGAAGGGCCTGTATTGGAATTTAGGGGGACCCTCACGTCATTTTTTTTTTAAATTTTGGTTCAGGGTTCCCCTGTGGGGAATTCCCATGCTATTTTTATTAATGAACTTTTATGTGTATTGTCGGACCAGCAATTAATTAATAGCCGCGAGTAGTTTTAAATTACCTTTTTTCCTTTGAAATGTCATTTTGCTGTCAGACTGTTCTAAACACGGGAAACATGCACCCCTTTATAGGCATACTATAGACACCCCCCAGGTATGAAATTTAAAGGGATATTACACTTTTATTGTTTCACTTTAAGCATTATTAAAATCACTGCTCCCGAAAAAACTGACATTTTTAAAACTACTTTTTTTGCATTGATCCATGTCCCCTGGGCCAGGACCCAGGTCCCCAAACACTTTTTATGACAATAACTTGCATATAAGCCTTTAAAATTAGCACTTTTGATTATTCATGTTCGTGTTCCATAGACTTTAACGGTGTTCGCGTGTTCGAACACATTTTATGCCTGTTCGCAAGTTCTGGTGTGAACCGAAAAGAGGCTCATCCCTACTGCCCACAACTGCACAAAGCAAGGTCCATACAGACATGGATGAGCGAGTTTGGGGTGGAGGAACTTGTCTGGCCTGCATCTGACCTCAACACAATAGAACAACTTTGGGATGAACTAGAACGGACACTGCGAGCCAGGCCTTCTCGCCTAACATCAGTGCCTGACCTCACAAGTGCGCTTCCAGAAGAATGGTCAAACATTCCCATAGACACACTTCTAAACCTTGTGGACAGCCTTCTCAAAAGATTTGAAGCTGCTATAGCTGCAAAGTGTGGTCTAACTCAATATTGAGCCCTACGGACTAAGACTGGGATACCATTAAAGTTTATGTGGGGGTAAAGGAATGCGCCTCAATACTTTTGACAATATAGTGTATATATAATATACATATATTAGCCTTTTTGCCAACTATGCCATTTTAATTTCGACTGACCTTCAGTTGAAGGAATGGCTCTGCTTTACTCTGACTACATTATGGGGCTCTTTGGAAGCTCATGTCATCCCAGGAAATAACTTACTTCCTCGGTTGACTAGCTTTTCGCTTAGAGAGCAAAAGGTGGATCACTTTCCTTTAACTATGCAGGCATCCATAAGAGCCTGGAAAGTAGTGATGATGTCGTTGGTGGGCAATAACCCAAAAAGTCTACAAATCCCTATCTCCACACTTTTGTTATGTATCCCAGATCTAATATTGCATACTTGGTCTACTTATGGAATACAGTGGCTTGATGACATTTATGATAAGGCAACCTTGAAACCTTTTTTGCCTCTCCAAAAAAGAATTTCAGTTACCTACTTCAGAATATATTTTGCAAATTTCTACCTTCCTTAATCAGCATTTCAAAGTTCATATTACTCTCCACATTAGTGCATGGTTATATTTCTTTTTTGAACATTCTAGTATTAGCGGTATCTCTCTCTTCTGTGATCTCCTCCAAGAGAAATCAGTGCTAATTAAATCACTAGCTATGGGACATTTGGAGAGTGATCTTAACACCTCTTATACCTTGTCTCAGTGGTTCACAGCAATCAAGGCGACCTTTAAACCTACAACTAATGTCAACGTATGGGAACTATCTCAGAAAATGCTATTACAGTATCTCACACCATCCCGGTTCTCCAAATTTGCTCTCCATGTATCCCAGGAGTGTTGGAGAACATGTGGGGACAAAGGTACACTGCACTATATATTATGGGCCTGTAAAGGAATCACAGATTTTTGGTCCCAAATATTTTGTGTTATAACAGAAATTTCAACTTTACCTGAATTAGTCCCTATTAAACCTGGGTATAGCCTTTTTCCCTTACCACCTACGTACAATTGTAACACACATATTTTAAGTAGCTAGACTGATGAGAGCTAGGAACTGGAAATCTACTCAGGCCCTGAGTTTGTTGCAAACGATAAACGCAGTTCACATACATTGTCAGCATGAGCTGATGTGGGCTTTGAATAAAGGTAAATACAGAAAGGCACTTAAAGACTGGTAATCTTGGTTAAACTGGTACGTTTCAAAATTAATTTGAACATTTTTGGAAATGTTTCTAAATATAGGCTGATGACACCTAGATGTCATGGGACACAATTGTTTATCTGGAGATCAAGACTCAAGACTTATTAATGTTCTATCTGAATGCCAATGTCCCTAAACCCTTTCCTCTGGTTTTATAGGATGTCTCTAATACTTGCAGGATATCCTTGAATTTCTGACTGTTGTGGCTTATTTGGTGCTTTTGTATTTGACTATGGACATTTTTCTTGTTATGTTTTGTACATGAAAAATGTATTAAAAATTATTGAAATTAAATCTATACTTACCTTATTTTTAAAGGAAGTGTTGTTCATGCGGTATGTTTTGGAAACAATCTGAAAATCACCTAGGCTTTGTGAAAAAAAAAAATGTTAGCACAAGCTGGTTTCTCCCAAAACAGGGTGATTCCATGTACATTGTTGCATAGTATTTTTTCTTTTTGTTTATCATTGCTGTTATTACTGTAATCAGCTATTTATATGATCCTCACTATCCCAAAAATATAAATATATACTTCTGATCAGTGTTATGTCTTTAAAAAGAAAGGATTGATTAAAGTGAAAAAAAACTGAAAAAATGTTTTAGAAATAGGAATTACCCATTAGGATGAAATATACCCCCATGCACAATATTTGAAAAACTCCAAAATTGTAGTTCCCTGATATATGTTGGTTTCAGTATGAATAAAAGCACAAATGCAACATTCTAGCCGTAGGGATACCCAAGATGGGATCATATGGGGAGGAAGATCTTTCATTTGTAATTTTAACATAACTTTTTAAAATGTTGTAAAACCCCTTTCACACGAATGTACCGTTCAGGTCTGCCTGTCAGTCTTGTCAGTGGACCTGAACGGGCACTCCATGTAAGGTCCGATCCACCAAAATCAGACAGATGGCCCTACATTCACATCCATCCATGGCGGATCGGGTGAGATCTGACGAAAACGGATATGCTGTCCGTTTTCGTCCGATCTCTCCATAGCAAGCAGTGGCGCTCGACAAGCCCCTCCCTGCTCAGTGAGCAGAGAGGGAACTGTCATCTGCCGGCTCAGTGGAGATCAATGGAGAGATCTCCCGCTGAGCCGGCAGACAGATGCGGACTCTGAGGCAGCGGATCCGCCTCGTGAGAATGATGCGTTAAGACAGAAATTCTAATGTAAAAAATATGACATAACATTAGAATCTGGCAAAATGCTGATGGAGTAGAGCTGTAAAGGTTTGTTAAACCTCTATTCACAATAAGGTTCCATCCAACAACAAATCCTTTCACCCCAATAACCTTTAGGTTGATGTAAGATGGTTGATTCTGTCATTGGAGACAAAATTGCCAGCAATAGAATTGCTAAAAAGGTTGCCTGTCTGTCCCAATGAAATTATTCCTTCTGCAGCCAGATGCAGGAAGATGTTGTTCTGTCGTGGGCCAGAATGCTATTAACTCATTAGTAATGAAAGGGACATCCCTCAGCTTCAGATTCAGAGGGAGTGATTCCATAGGGATAAACAGGCAGCTTCATAGCGATCCTGTCACTGGTAATTTTGAAAAATTGCCAAAGGCAGAATCGCTAGTGGCAGAGTTGCTCATCTGACAACAGCCCTATTCTGGAATTTGGTGTTTAATTATTCAGTGCACAAAGCGCTGCATTAAACAATAAAAATGAAATACAGTGACCATAATGCAGCATATAGAGTATGTTTACTAGTGGTTTTTCCTGAGACAAGAATTTGCCCTAAGCTATGAAAAAGTCATTGATTTTTTTTTTCTTCTCTGAGATTTGTTCTTTTTTTCTGCATGAATGATTTCCAAAAGTGACTATCTGCCTGTGTTGCTAAGATAAATATCCATCTCTCCTGACCTATTTCGAACTTAATACATAAATGCTGTTAAAATCACATCTTAGTTTGACTGAGTCTTGTCAGATTAGCTAGATGTTGGCTGTTCTTGTCACAAAGATGAGAACTGCCCTCTTTGTTATGAACTAGTTAACTTTTCTCAGCAATTCTATAATATTTACTTACAGAAAAAAAAGTTATTGAGAGGGTGACGATTACTTTTATTGCAGTGGGACTCGGAGGATTTTTTATTACATTTTCCATTACTGCTAGAAGCACGCACAAGAAAACTAACCATTTTGGTAAGCTCATTGAGGTGCTCAGAGCACAAGCACAGCTTATTGGGTAGAATTTCTATGTTGTGCTATTTACAGTTCAACTGCAGCTGCTCAACTTAAAACAAATCACTAGCATTATATTGCCCCATTAAACACATCTATAGATTAGACGCTTGTTAAAAACACTGCATGAGTCATGCCATATTTTGAAGGTTGCAGTAACCAAGTGCCTGCCACAGCCTGAAACTGGAAAGAGGTTGTAGGTCTCTAATCTAGAGGAATGCATCAACATTCTTAATATAGTTCTTGAGCTAAGGTATTTTTGGCATCCGGATGCATAAGCATGTACTTATCAGTGTTATGTTTAAACATTGCAAACAGAACACTTATCTATGCTCAGCTTAAGGTCATGCTTGCTTGGTTGAGTCAACACAGCAGCTTAGTGTAGAATATAAAAAAACAATGCAAGAAAAAAAATATTAAACTATGCTGATAGCCAACCAATAGAGATCCCTCTGTTAATAAACTACCAGTGCAGACATGCCTTGACAGCTACTGGGCTAAGCATTTCCACTCTTGGGTGGCATAATATGAGTGAAATTGTATTTACAAAACACCTATCACAAACTTACTCTGTGCCATAAAAATATATATTACTATTTGCATATTTCCCATGGTCACTGGGGCCAAGTTGCACCTCTGCTTTTAATAGTTGGTGCTCTTTTTCTAATATTGAATTAATAAATCAGTTTAAGTAACCAAGTAGGGCAATGAAATTTGCTAGGATCGTCATTTTAGATTCTTGGTAGTGCTGCGCTGGCAAGCATGGGTTTTACATACCAGCAAATAATGCATTTATTAACATGCCAAAGTTATTGAAAATGTGAAAAAACATGATTAAAAATATATTTCCTGTATCTCATTTAAATCATCTTTTGCATAGATTTTTACATGTGCCAATTAATATTAGAATATTGGATGTTTGCATATTTACAAAGATTTTGCAGGATAATATACAAGAGTATATGCATAGCAGTTGTCAAATGTTTAAGAAGAGCTCCCGCCTAAATAAAAATTAAATTGCCTTGAATATTGAGCTGTTTAAACTATTTAACAGTTAACACTAATTAAAACACAAATTTTCCTATTTACAGTCCAGTGTCTGAGGAGCAGAGATATTCCTTGGTTAAACTTGAGTTCTAGCAAATGCCAGATAAGGTTGATGTTTTCTAAAATTAGATTAGATTAGATTTTATGTTACTTATATATTGCTTATCAGAGTCCCTGTTTAAATAGCATTCATTATTTAAAGAATAAACTTTGTTTTAGTGTGATACCATAGCTATAGGATTTAAAAATACTTCATCTCCTAAAAAAGTCAGTGACGTTATCTCTTTAGACACGACAATAAATATAACACTTTATCAAATTGCTTCACTATATTGCTGGACAACTACAGTGACTGATTTTTGACATTTGAAAATAGATTTATAGCCAACATTTTTTTAGTTTTTGACAGAGTAGGGGAGGATTGTAACCCTTACCAAGTTGTTGTATCTGTTGTATCCCTACTGGATAGATTAATCCTCTCTATTTGTATTGGTGAACATCATCACTGAGCTAGAAATTGAATGAAAAACCAAAACTTTACAGCTGTTATCAAAAAGGGTGAGGGGGATCCAATAAGAACACCTGTTCTGGTGACAACTGTCTGAGAGGGGAATACCCCTCACCTTGCGTCTCCAGGACAGGAGTTAAAAGGAAATCTCCTCAATAGGACACAGACAGCAAAAATATAATTGTATCAATGCTGTACAATTTCAGTTCCCCTCTCTCCTCTACCATGCTGATATCCCATACTCAGAACTTCTAGTAATATGTGCAAGCAACTGGCCTTCCCAGGCTTACAATCGCAGCCACTGACTCCTTATTGGCACCAATTAAACTGCAAGAGATACTAGACATCGTTAAAACTTTACCCTCCTGTAAAAGTGCGGGTCCTGACAGCTACATATCCG
The DNA here is from genome assembly GCF_042186555.1 of Aquarana catesbeiana. Lineage (NCBI taxonomy): Eukaryota > Metazoa > Chordata > Amphibia > Anura > Ranidae > Aquarana > Aquarana catesbeiana. The sequence continues at coordinate 346,831,163 of NC_133325.1, forward strand.
CTTTTTGCTCTCAGTTCATCGACCATCTCAATCCAATTATGGAAAAGACTTTCAATTCAGTTTTGGACACTTGTCCATTTTCCTGGCAATTTCAAGAGATGCACATAACTAACATACCTAAATCTAACAAGGATCCTGCACCGTGTTCACATTACAGGCCAATTTTTCTGATCAATCTGGATCTTAAAATATATGCTGAAATCATAAATAACCACCTTGGAGCACATATCCCAGCTCTGATCCATCTTGATCAGATGGGTTTCATTCTGAACCGTGAGGCCAGGTATAATACCATCAAATCCCTTACTTACTAACCAAGTGAATACTACCAGCTACCCCCTGCGCCTTCTCTATGTAGATGCAAAGAAGGCCTTCACTCCCCTATTCTCGCAATTCATGTCTACTATCCTAACACAAACTGGCTTTCCATCCTCACTCTACAGCAAAATTATGTCTTTATATGATGCTCCTTCTGCTTCCATATAGATTAATGGTATCTTATCAGACCGTGTCAATATTTATAAAGGCACATGCCATTATGCTTCACATGCCTGACATAAGGGGTCCTGCATGGCCCCTTCGTCACATTAGGGGCCCTCGAAACATTGCACTACTCTGTGATGTGATCATGCAATAAAAAATCAGTTTGGACACTACCTGGTCGATTCATGGTGTGCTGGCAAATATCTTCATTGTGACTTTTTGAATCAGTTTCCAGCTGGTCATTGCTGCAGCACCCAAATCCTTTAGAGCTTCATCCAGGAACGTGTGCGATGGGAATATGGAGTAATATTTATAATGGCATTCGCCTGCTATCTCCCTATCTTTACATGCTGTCTATGGAACACTTAGTAGTCACTATCCACAACAACCCATCTATAAAAGGCCTGAACATCAGCCAATGAGAACATGAATTAGGTTTGCTCATTATCTACTGTTCTATATCTCAAATCCTGGTGTGGCCTCTCCCAATTTATTTTCTGAATTTCAAACGTTTGGCCTGTACAGTAATTTCAAACTTAACATGACTAAAATGGAGGCACTAAACATCACCTTACCTTCCTCTGACATGTCTTTACTAGCATGGGCATTCCCCATCTCATGGCATAAAACATCCATTAAATAACTTGGTATTTACCTGCAGTCAAGTCTTTCTGTCCTCTTTGATCTAAACTACAAATCACTATTGAGGCAGATGTCTGATAACTGTATAAAAATGGATATGGCTACTATATTTCCAACTAAGAGACTTTTATAGTTCACTCTGCCAACAAGGTGACCCACGCCATGCTCTTCAATAATTTGAATCCATTTTTCTGCAAATGAAAGCCCCTACCCACTTAACTTGCCTTATTCATAATCTGCTATTACTTATGTTGCAGCCACTAAAACCCCAGTACTTTCTTGAGTGGGAAAAGGGGCTCAATTGCTCCCTCTCACAGGAATAGTTAAATCCTGCCTTCTAACACACAAATTTGCCAAAGCCAGCACTGCACAGGAAAACACTTTAAAATTCTAATGAATTGGTAGCACTGCCTACACCTGCTACACAAACTGTTTCCCAATACTCCTGACACATGCTGGTGTTGCTTAGCCTCAGTGGGCACTATGACCCACATTTGGTGGGAGTGCCCATAGTTAAATCAATTCTCTGAAGATGGCTCCCATAGATAATGTTTTGTAGCTGCTCTGATTTTGTGATGTAAGAAACCTATTCTCATCCTCAATTCATCCTACTACCTTATGTGTTGGCATTCTCAGTCCTCAACGCGATGCACTAAGTGGATTAATGTGTTCTTCATACTCCTAATGCTCTCTCTCTCCCCTGCCTTTCTCCCTACTGTTCTGACTTCCTATTCTAACTTTGCTTACACCCTTGATTCATCCTTTTGCTACTTGATGGGCCTGCATGGGCGTCCACAAATAGGGGCATGGCAGGGTAATTCCCCCCCCCCCGGAATCATCAGGTTGTTGTTGGCTTGCAGACTGTGTGTTGAAATGTCCGCCGCAGCCGCAATCGCAGCCACCGCGGACTTTTCATCCTACGTCTGTTGTAGATAACTGTCTTTTTGTGCTTGGGAGGGGGAAGAAGAGGAAGGCTTTGTCAGACACTCAACTACCTCCTTTATATGTTATGACTGTATAGCACAGTTACTCTGAGATAGAAAAGGCAGACATGCCCTGCCATTAGATATTGAGGCTCAACCTGCAGAACCTGCTAGATTCCAACTAGCTCTGCATGCAGAACCTCTGCCCATGGGCGTCCACAAATAGGGGCAAGGCAGGGCAATTGCCCCCCCTGGAATCATCAGGTTGTTGTTGGCTTGCAGACTGTGTGTTGCAATGTCCGCCGCAGCCACAATCGCGGCCGTCGCTGACTTTTCTTCCTATGTCTGTTGTAGATAACTGTCGTTTTGTGCTTGGGAGGGGGAAGAAGAGGAAGGCTTTGTCAGCCACTCAACTACTTCCTTCATGTGTTATGATTGTATAGCACAGTTACTCTGAGATAGAAAAGGCAGACATGCCCTGCCATTAGATATTGAGGCTCAACCTGCAGAACCTGCTAGACTCCAACTACCTCTGCCCATGGGTGTCCACAAATAGGGGCAAGGCAGGGCAATTGCCCCCCCAGAATCATCAGGTTGTTGTTGGCTTGCAGACTGTGTGTTGAAATGTCCGCGGCAGCCACAATCGCGGCCGCCGCTGACTTTTTTTCCTATGTCTGTTGTAAATAACTGTTGTTTTTTGCTTGGGAGGGGGAAGAAGAGGAAGGCTTTGTCGGCCACTCAACTACCTCCTTCATGTGTTATGACTGTATAGCACAGTTACTCTGAGATAGAAAAGGCAGACATGCCCTGCCATTAGATATTGAGGCTCAACCTGTAGAACCTGCTAGACTCCAACTACCCCTGCCCATGGGCGTCCACAAATAGGGGCAAGGCAGGGCAATTGCCCCCCCCGGAATCATCAGGTTGTTGTTGGCTTGCAGACTGTGTGTTGAAATGTCCGCCGCAGCCGCAATCGCGGCAGCTGCAGACTTTTTTCCTACGTCTGTTGTAGATAACTGTCTTTTTGTACTTGGGAGGGGGAAGAAGAGGAAGGCTTTGTCAGCCACTCAACTACCTCCTTCATGTGTTATGACTGTATAGCACAGTTACTCTGAGATAGAAAAGGCAGACATGCCCTGCCATTAGATATCAAGGCTCAACCTGCAGAACCTGCTAGACTCCAACTAGCTCTGCATGCAGAACCTCTGCCCATGGGCGTCCACAAATAGGGGCAAGGCAGGGCAATTGCCCCCCCTCTGGAATCATCAGGTTGTTGTTGGCTTGCAGACTGTGTGTTGAAATGTCCGCTGCAATTGCGGCCACCGCTGACTTTTTTTCCTACGTCTGTTTCTCTGCTGGCTGCTCTGAGCTCTCTATGATCAACCACCTCGCTGCGGCAGCAATGGTCTGGTCTATATTTTCTCCTTGCTCCTCCCACCACTGCTGCTCTGCTGAGCCAGGCCTGTTACCATTCTCCACCCGAGCGGCGCAGCTGCTACTGCACACTGTGTCTTCTGAATCTGGTGTACCTGAGGCTGAGCAAGTCTCCCTCCCTGGTGAGCTTGTGATAAGGGGGTGTGGGTTGGCCTGGTGTTCGCTGCCTTCAGCTGGTGTGCTGTGAGAAGAGGGTGGGGTGTTTGTTTCTGCCTCCCTGACTTGGTCTGATAAGGGGGGAGGCTGCTGTGTCCACCACCATCCACTAATGTACTAACTCACTGCTTTTAGTTTAAAGGGTGATTCAATGATTGGTGTGCAATAATTTTCAATAAAATTTTACCTGGGAGTCATTTTTGATTTGACTTTACTTGCTTGCTGTTCCATATTTTGCTTGTTGTTTTTCCAATGCAGCTTTGAAAATGCCTGCTGGATTCCTGTGCAACTCCATGCAGTGCAATTTTCAGCTCATTTATTTAACTGGGATGAAATCACATTGGATTGCACAAAAATGAAATGCACACACTACTTTTTCAAAAGCATACTGCACCAAATTGCATGGTACTATGGTACCATGAGATCTGGGGCAGGCAAAAGCACTGCAATTGTGATCTGTGTTTGAGGTGTCCTTAGAAAAATATATATACACCTGCAGGAGATCACATACCCAGTGCGTTTTGAACACAGTGTGGGAAACGCACACAGAACATGGATTTCCTGCACCACCTTCTGGTATAAACGAGTCCTTAAAGCGATACTAAAGGTTTGTTTAAAAAATAACAAACATATCATACTTGCCTCCACTGCGCAGCTTGTTTTGCACAGAGTGGGCCCGGACATCCTCTTCTGGGGTCCCTCGGCGGCTCTCTCCTCCCCCCACATTAGATAACCCCCTAGGAGAAGTGCTCTCCCAAGGGGGTTACCCTGCCAGCACGCTCCTGATTCCTTCATTCGGCGTCCATAGACGCCAAGTGTATGACTTGGCCCCGCCCCCCAGCACCATTGTCGAAAAGGGACCAAGCATAGGTGTCCATAAAATTATGCCCCCCCCTGAAAAAAGTTCTGCGGACACCCATGTGGGCCTGGGACTTACTGTATAGATTAGGGTTTAGCTTGGAAATCCCCTAAGGTCCTGTTTATACAGACATATAGTTTTTGAAAGCATTAGCCTGAAGATCTTCATTTAGAAAGGGCATTTACAAAGTGATTCACAAATCTTAATCATCTTTCTTGAGTAAAGTATGATGGATCACTTCAACTCAAGAGTGCAACCAGGTTAGAAACTTGTTTAAAGTTACAGTCAAAATTCCAATGTAGATGCGCATTTAACAATTCAGTCTGCTTGAGCTGGAAAGTGCTTTATTAGTTCCAAGAAAGCTTTAAATGGTGCACAAATGTGTGAGAAATCAATGCAGTACACAGCACAGAAAATTTACCTATACACCGTTTCCAGCATTTAGATAAAAATAGAGGACTTTTGTGGGCTGGCCCATTGGTTGGTAACCAAAATGGAGGAAAGGCGCACCAAGACCAAGTAAAGTGGCACAGTTATTATTTGGATAAGTTGAAGTAACAAATAAAAGGTGGAGAACAGCAACAAGGTATTTGCCTAAAAGTCTCAAAGCAAGTTGGTAGCAGCGTCTAACTAACAATAGATTTACAGGTGCAGAAACTCTCGGCAATGTTTTGGCAGAGTGGAATAGTTCCAGCACTTACTGTATAGTATCACCCTGAAAAGGCTTAAGTTACCAAAGCAGCATTTGATGACTGTATAAGCAACACTTAGCAGACCAATGGCCCCATCCTTCTCACGGCTCCAGAGATGTCCCACCTCCTCATGAACCTTCCCCTAGGCCTATACATTTTGTCCCTAACCAGCATGCATCCTTACCCTTTCTTATCCACTTTGCTAATGCGCACCAACTGCAGTGGAGCAGTGCTATTTATTAGCAATGCCCTCACCAAAGATGGCCACAGAAGTCATATAATGTTGCACAGTTCAAATGGACCACTTCTTCCCTGGTGATTGGTGACACCTACAGAGGCTTCAGAGGAACAAAGTTCCTCTAATCCTCCATTCCCTCTGTACAAAGGCCAGCAACACAGGGCCATCTAATGAGGGGGATGGTCTCTGAAGGGAGGGGATCATGCTCTGCTTCAGAATGTCACAGTACATGTTGGCATTCGTGGTTCCCTCAATGAACTGTAGCTCCCCAGTGCCAGCAGCATTCATGCAGCCCCAGACCATGACACTCCCACCACTATGCTTGACTGTAGGCAAGACACCCTTGTCTTTATACTCCTCACCTGGTTGCTGCCACACGCGCTTGACACCATCTGAACCAAATAAGTTTATCTTGGTCTCATCAGATCACGGGACATGGTTCCCGTAATCTATGTCCTTAGTCTGCTTGTCTTCAGCAAACTTTTTTCGGTCTTTCTTGTGCATCATCTTTGGAAGAGGCTTCCTTCTGGGATGACAGCCATGCAGATCAATTTGATGCAGTGTGTGGTGTATGTTCTGAGCACAGACAGGCTGACCCCCCCACCCCTTCAACCTCTGCAGCAATGCTGGCAGCACTCATACGTCTATTTCCCAAAGACAACCACTGGATATGACACTGAGCACGTGCACTCAACTTCTTTGGTCGACCATGGTGAGGCCTGTTCTGAGTGAAACCTGTCCTGTGTTAAACTGCTGTATGGTCTTGGCCACCATGCTGCAGCTCAGTTTCAGGGTCTTGACAACCTTCTTATAGATAGCCTAGGCCATCTTTATGAACAGCAACAATTCTTTTTTTTCAGATCCTCAGAGAGTTCTTTGCCATGAGGTACCATGTTAAACTACAAGTGACCAGTATGAGAGTGTGAGAGCCCAATTTGGACATTTGGACATTTTCACTTAGGGGTGTATTCACTTTTATTGCCAGTGGTTTAGACATTAATGGCTGTGTGTTCAGTTATTTTGAGGGGACGGCAAATTGACACTGTTATACAAGCTGTACACTCACTACTTTACATTGTAGCAAAGTGTCATTATTTCTTCAGTGTTGTCACATGAAAGGATATAATAAAATATTTTCAAAAATGTCAGGGGTGTACTCACTCTTGTGAGATACTGTATATATATATATATATATATATATATATATATTTGCCTTGTTCTAAAATTTGAAATATCCTCTTTCATTTTTAATGTGCTGATGATAAAAGGTACACAAAAGGGTCATGACTGAAGACAAATATCTGTAACAAATGTGAAAAAAGCTCTGCTTGTTTTTTCCTGCTAAAATAAACAGAAGAAACATGAACGATTTGTGCTGTAATTACTTGCATTTTAATGTAATTTTTTTCCCAATATCTACTTTACAATAGTAAGCTATTTTATTTGGCTTTCTTGCTATCTCTCCACTTCCATTATTTCATGGTGACATTCTTGGAACACTGCAGCAAGTGCAGACAATGGTTGAAGTAAACTGGTAGCTTTATTCATTCAAAATGCACCAGAAAAGCTGTTTTAAATATCTGTCAATAACTTGTTTGATTTAAAAAGGAAGAAAATAAGGCATGTGTCAGGCTGAATAGAAGAAAGATTATTATCAGTTTCAGATCATTATGTCTGCCATAAATAGATTTTGTTCTTTAGCAAAGCTGAATACAATGCAAGGTTTTGCCATATTTGGTTGCATGCAGTACATGTATTTCCACAAACCTATTTACATACCAATGTGTTCACACATAAAAAATATTAACATCCTAGGTAAAAGTGTAATATAAGCAAAATGCAATAAATGCAGTGGTTTTGATTTTGTTCTGATTTTATAAAGTGTGAAGTGGGGTGAAGTGAAGTGAACAAACACACTTGAGGAATTAAAGCCTAAGGCTCGATTCACACCTATGCATGTTGCTTTTGAGCGTTTTTGGAGGTTTTTTTTTCATGCTTGCCACGTTTTTGAGCCGCGTTTTTGCCGCGTTTTTGCGGCGTTTTTGCCGCGTATTTGCCGCGATTTGCGTTTTGCGTTTTTTTTTTTTTTTTTTCATTTTTTTTTACAGTCTTAAAAAAAAAATTACAAAAAAAAAAAATAAAAAAAATAAAAAAAAAAAAACGGCAAAAACGCACCAAAAACGCACCAAAAACGCTGCAAAAACGGTGCACTTGCGTTTTTGATGCTTGTCCATTGAAAACCATTACATGCAAAACGCTGCTTTTTGCATGAAAAAAAGTCCCCGACCCTTTCCAAAAACGCAGAGATACAAAAAAGCATTGATGTGAACATGTTCCATAGGAACCCATGTTAAAAAATTCCCGTGCATTTCTGCAAAATGCAAAATGCATCAAAAAACGCGCTAGTGTGAATGGGGCCTAACTCCAGGTTTTAGTGAGCTGGTCAAAATTATCTGTTTTCTGCACTAACATATGAAGCAGCTGTGTGCAGTATATATATACACTGTATATAGCCTCAGCTGCATATGATAAACAGTGCTCTGTTCCAGCAGTGGGCTGGGGAATACCCATCCTGCTCCCAGGCAAAATCAAGTCGGGTTGGGAGCTGCTCAACCACTCATAGGAAGCTTTGAATTCTTTGAATAAATATAAAGCTTCCTCTGATTGGCTGGTGGAGAGGCAGGCGAATAGTATCATGATCTCATACTCAGCTAATCAGAGGAAGCTTTGTATTCATTCATACAATACAAAGCTTCTTGTGAATAGCTGAGCAGTGCTCATCCTGACATCATTATGTTCCGGGATTTGTAACATAATAAACTTTCGGGCACAACACTGGGTTGAGATTGGGGTCAGGTAACAATATGGGGGGGGGGGTTGAGCTGGTCACAAATGTTTTTTAACCTTAACACATAAAACTCATTAAGGTAAAAAAATAACCTTCTGCCTTTAGAATCACTTTATGTTTACTGTAGTACAGTTACCTCTTTTCAAACTTGAGTAAATCAGGTCTTTTATATCTGCTACATCTGTAGAAACTAGACTATAGGGCACTTTAGAGATTAATAGACCATTCAGCGCATGACAGACTGATATTCAGCACAAGTGTGAAGTTTTTTTAAACAGAACTCTAGACTGCAGCGACAGTAATTCAAATGAGGCTACATTCACCAAGACAAAGTCAGATCTACATTAGATTGTCCTTAATTTTAAAGAACATCTAAAGCTACAACCTTTTTTAATATTAGATAGAGCAGGGAAGGCCTAAAGCTCTTGACAATTTTTTTTTCTAAACTTCTTGGCCTTTGGGAGATTTCCTTCCTTTCGTGTCCTGGAGACACAACAGAAAGTAAGTGGAAAGTGAGGAAAATTCTATTTTAGACACTGGAAAGGGTATCCCCAATGATAAATTCTTTCTTTCCTTGCTTTGATGACAACTGTAAAATGTGGATTTTTTATTACTTTATGATCCAGTGGCAATAATCACCATGAGAAAATGGAGAGGGTTAGAATTCCACCAGTAGAAACACAGACAGCAATGCAAATGGGATTGTCAAAACTGTCATAACTACCATTAAATTCAGGTAATCCCATTTTAAAAAAATCTAATGTAGGCCTAAAGGGTGAGGCAGAGGCATGGGCATCAACAGAACTTTTTTTGGGGGGGGGGGCATAATTTTATGGACACCCATGCTTGGTCCCTTTTCGACAATGGTGCTGGGGGGTGGGGCCAAGTCATACACTTGGCGTCTATGGACGCCGAATGAATGAATCAGGAGCGTGCCCGCAGGGCAACCCCCTCGGGAGAGCACTTCTCCTAGGGGGCTATATAATGCGGGGGAGGAGCCGCGGGAGCCGCCGAGGGACCCCAGAAGAGGATGTCCGGGGCCACTCTGTGCAAAACAAGCTGCACAGTGGAGGCAAGTATGATATGTTTGCTATTTTTTAAACAAACCTTTAGTATCACTTTAAGGACTCGTTTATACCAGAAAGTGGTGCAGGAAATCCATGGTCCGTGTGCGTTTCCCACACTGTGTTCAAAACGCACTGGGTATGTGATCTCCTGCAGGAGTATATATATTTTTCTAAGGACACCTCAAACACAGATCACAATTGCAGTGTTTTTGCCTGCCCCAGATCTCATGGCACCATAGTACCATGCAATTTGGTGCAGTATGCTTTTGAAAAAGTAGTGTGTGCATTGCATTTTTGTGCAATCAAATGTGATTTCATCCCAGTTAAATGAATGAGCTGAAAATTGCACTGCATGGAGTTGCACAGGAATCCAGCAGGCATTTTCAAAGCTGCATTGGAAAAACAACAAGCAAAATATGGAACAGCAAGCAAGTAAAGTCAAATCAAAAAATGACTCCCAGGTAAAATTTTATTGAAAATTATTGCACTCCAATCACTGAATCACCCTTTAAACTAAAAGCAGTGAGTTAGTACATTAGTGGGTGGTGGTGGACACAGCAGCCTCCCCCCTTATCAGACCAAGTCAGGGAGGCAGAAACAAATACCCCACCCTGCTCTCACAGCACACCAGCTGAGGGCAGCAAACACCAGGCCAACCCACACCCCCTTATCACAAGCTCACCTCGGAGGACACTGGCAGGGAGGGTGGCTTGCTCAGTCTCAGGTACACCAGGTCCAGAAGACACAGTGTGCGGTAGCAGCTGTGCCGCTTGGGCGGAGAATGGTAACAGGCCTGGCTCGGCAGAGCAGCAGTGATGGGAGGAGCGAGGAGGAAAACATAGACCAGACCATTGCTGCCGCAGCACGGTGGTTGATCAGAGAGAGTTCAGAGCAGCCAGCAGAGAAACAGACGTAGGAAAAAAAGTCTGCGGTGGCCGCGATTGCGGTTGCGGCGGACATTTCAACACACAGTCTGCAAGCCAACAACAACCTGATGATTCCGGGGGGGGGGGCAATTGCCCTCATTGCCCTTATTTGTGGACGCCCATGGGCAGAGGTTCTGCATGCAGAGCTAGTTGGAGTCTAGCAGGTTCTGCAGGTTGAGCCTCAATATCTAATGGCAGGGCATGTTTGCCTTTTCTATCTCAGAGTAACTGTGCTATACAATCATAACACATGAAGGAGGTAGTTGAGTGCCTGACAAAGCTTTCCTCTTCTTCCCCCTCCCAAGCACAAAAAGACAGTTATCTACAACAGACGTAGGAAAAAAAGTCTGCGGCGGCCGCGATTGCGGCAGCGGCGGACATTTCAACACACAGTCTGCAAGCCAACAACAACCTGATGATTCCAGGGGGGGCAATTGCCCTGCCTTGCCCCTGTTTGTGGATGCCCATGGGCAGAGGTTCTACATGCAGAGCTAGTTGAAGTCTAGCAGGTTCTGCAGGTTGAGCCTCAATTTCTAATGGCAGGGCATGTCTGCCTTTTCTATCTCAGAGTAACTGTGCTATACAGTCATAACACATGAAGGAGGTAGTTGAGTGGCTGACAAAGCCTTCCTCTTCTTCCCCCTCCCAAGCACAAAAAGACAGTTATCTATAACTGCTAGTAATGCGCCTTCTTCTTACTCCCTCTCTTCTTCTAAACCTGCTGTAGCCCCAGAAGCTGGCATTGAGGTGTTGGCAGAATTGTTTGATCACACAATCACTGATGTGCTATAGGAGGATAATCTTGGTCATGTGCAAATATTTCTCATTTCAGATATCAAGGATTGGGAAGGGGCAGCAAAAGCGATGATGCTCTAGCAGCTGACACTTACTTGAAATAGGGCTCCAGTGATGAGAAGGGGGTGAATGTCTATAGGTGCCACTGACTGCAAAAGGAGGAAACTTCAGAGAGAAAGTTAAATCAACAGAGAAAGGCAAATTCATCCAGGGACAGCTTGCGGAAGACTGAAGTGAGAATTCTTCCTAATCCATGTGGTGGCACTGTCACACAGGTACAAGCCACTGCTACCCTCAGGACCAGTCTACAGTGCTCCACAGAACTGGATAGGAGAAGCACCTCAAAAAGGCAAATCAGCAGCAGAAGGCTTGTACTTTTCCTCTTCATTCCTCGCTTTCCATACCTTAGCCGCTCCAAGATTTTTCTGCTGCATCCACCACAACATCTACAGCCTCCAGTTACAGGTAGTAATAGATCTGATTTTTGTTTGATTTGGTGCACACATTCAAAAGTCCAAAAATTGCAAACTTTAAAGTGGACCCCATGAAATGTTGATAATTGACTTTCTCTATTTTCAAAGCTCATAGTCAAAAACTTTTCAAACAAATGGCATGGGAAGCTAGGCACCGCTATGGGATACAATGTATATTTTTTCTAAAATTTGTGAGTGAGCAAATGATAAGACTTGACTAGGGAGCGCCGAAGACAAAGATAATACTTCAGAGACCGGCTGAACTGACCCAACAATGCTTCCTTCTGGTTCCAGACCTGATTTATATCTCCAGGGTTAAGTACTTTGCCGGACGGCATGTTATAATTACCGCACGATATTGAGGTGGGGAGAGACAGTTTTTGTTATTTGTGTTATACCTCCCACCTTTTTTCTTTATCGCTTTTTGAATGTTCCACGCTGCACTAGGCACCCGCTTGGTTCCCCCCCCTCAAAGTCTTTTACCTAGCTGGATGATAAGAGTTTTTTTTTTTTTAAGTTTAAATAAAGTTTATTTAAAGTAAAATGCATAACAAGAGATGACATTAACAATGTAGCTGAAATGACAGAAATGTCTCTCGATAAATGTAGGTTATCAAATTATATATTATATAGAATATATTATATAATATATTATTAATATATAATATATATATATATTATATAGAAATATATAATATATTTCTGCAATGTTTAGTGTCCTATGCGGTACATCCCCCTATCCAGCCACCATTGGAATGATTTGATATTCATGCCCGGGGGAAAGTTTGGATTGTGAAATATATGCGCTAAGGGCTGTATACTCGAGGGCAGAGATGGTAATTGACGTAGTTCATCCCACAACGTTAGTGAGTGAGAGAGGGTAGGGGACATTATGGGAGGTCTAGCTTTTTGGGGGCACCGCAGGAGGAAGTCCAGGGTATTCTCAGGAACTGCTTGTCTTTCCATTTGTATCCAATCTGGTTTTTCATATTTAGAGTACATAGCAGATAGTTGTGCTAATCTAGCTGCCTTGTAATACCACAGTAGGTTGGGGAGTCCCAGTCCCCCCTGTGTTTTAGGGCTGAAAAGGATTCTTTGAGCAATCCTATGACCCTTATTTCCCCATATGAATTTTATGATTTTCTTTTGGAATGTTTTGAGTTGGTCTCTTTTAATGGGAAGTGATCTGAAGAGGTAGAGGAGTCTGGGAAGTAGAGTCATCTTGACGGAATTGATCTTGCCAAGCCATGATAACTGGAGTGAGGACCAGATTTTGAGGTCAGATTCAAGTTTGTGGAACATAGGAGGGAAATTCGCCTGATATAGTAATTGGATTTTGGGGGTAAGATTAATCCCTAGATAACGGATGGAGGAGCCACTCCATTTAAATTTGTAAGCTGGTTTTAGACTATCTACAACTGAATGGGGTAAGGAGATATTCATAGCTTGGGATTTTGCTAGGTTTACCTGTAGACCTGAGACTGCTTAAAATGAGTCTAATAAACTACATAGGTTAGGAAGCGAGGTAATTGGTGAGGTGATAAATAATAGGATATCATCTGCGAATAATGTACATATATGATAGGATTGGCCACATTGAACACCCCTGATATTTGGATTAGTTCTGACTGCTATTGCTAAAGTCTCTATCACCAATGCAAATATCAGGGGTGAGAGATGACCCCCCTGTCTGGTGCCCCTAGAAATTTTGAAAGGAGCTGAGTAATGCAATCTAATCCTTGCCTCGGGGCTGTGGTAAAGTGATCTAAGAATTCCCAGAAAGCTTTCTCCGAAGCCCCAACGCTTGAATACTGTGAACAAGTACGGCCAAGAGATCGAATCGAAGGCCTTTTGTAGGTCCAACGAAAGCAAAAGTCCCTCTTGAGGGAGTTCCCTGTCCCACCCGGATTGGAGGATTGAGATTATGTCTATCGCCCGTCACACTTGGTCTGGGCCTTGTCTGCCTGGAATAAAGCCGACTTGATCTTTGTGTACATAGCAGTTAATGAAAGATCCCATTCTATTCGCTAAAATTTTGGTCAATATTTTTAGGTCATTGTTAATCAATGAAATGGGCTGTAGTTCTCCACTAGTTCTGAGTCTCTATCAGGTTTGGGGATAACCGATATAAAGGCTGCATTAAGGTAGGGGTCCACCGGGTCTCCTTTTATTCTGGAGTTGAAGAATTTGGCTAGACGAGGGGCCAGGGTTGCTGCGAACGCTTTATAGTAGGGGACAGAAAAGCCATCCGGGCCAGGGGCCGTACCTCTTTTCAGCTTCTTGATAACCTCAAGCACCTCGTCTGCTGAGATAGGGCATCTAAGATTTCCCTATGATCGTCTTTCAGTGTGGGGATGGGAAGGTCTTTTAAAAAGGATTGAATTTTGGACTCGTCAGAATCAGACTCTCCCTGGTATAGTTTGGAGTAGAATGATTCAAAAGTTTGTAAAATACGCTGGGGATTTTGGGTTGTTGAGCCGTCTTTTAGTCTAATTTTCGAAGGGGCGTGTGGACGGATTTTGGGGGTTAGTTTGGTGGCTAGCATAGTGCTCATTTTATCTTTGTGCTGGTAGAATTTAACATTGTTCCAGCGGATGGCTTTCTCGGCCCCGACCGCGAGCGCTAAGTTTAGAGAAAGGCGGGCAGAGTCAAGCTGCGTTATGGAGAGGATGATAAGAGTTTTGGACATTACTGTTCTATTATATAGGAATTTTCTTCAGTCGGTGAGGCCTCTCCCCTCCCGACTCCATCGGAATAAGGATTTTTGTTTTCTTCTTCTGCATTTTTTTTTTGGATTTTATTTTTATGTGGTATTCTAATAAATGTCATTAAGGGTATACTGTAGCTTTATCAATTGCTCAAAATTGTGGTAGGCCTCTTAGGTGTATAGGTGACACATTCCATCTGATGAGAAATTTCACCCTAAAGTGGTGAGGGCCCTCAGCAGACCGCTCCTCGAGGCCTTACCCTATCAGTGTTCACTCAGATATACAATAGGTATTAAGGTAATTGTCACGGAACGTCCCACACTCCGCTTGAGTGCTTCCGTCATATACCACTTCTTCCCAGTCTGTATACAGATATCCCAACCTCTCTGAGCACAAACAAGGCGACACTTGCTTGTTGCTACCAAGAACTGACTTTATTCAGAACCAGAATACAGTCTTATATACACAGGAGAAGATTACTCTAACAATACAAACGTAACCTAATTAACATGAGCTAATTATCTAATCCTTTATACAGCCTAGGTGACTGAGACATGACCTTTCACCCAGACTTGTGGTCACTGAGCTTCACACAGTTATATCAACACAATGGCAGTCGTCCCGTCTCCTACATTGTATAGAGGACAATGTCATTAGCTCATTCAATTAACATAAACACAGGTTGATGACACCAGCATCTCCTCACAGGATGTGTCCCAACAGAATGAATCCATTGAAAATCCAGGGCCCATAATCAAAAGGCAACAGGCTTGCATACAGTCCTCTCCAACAGCCTCTGTCCCGGCTAGGTCTGTGACATTTCTCCCCTTTCGACAGGAGGAGACCCCAGACGGGTTGACGCCGAAGTTAGTCCATAGTTCCAGTCCTCTACTGCCTCTACCCACACAGTACCCCAAACAAATTGTTCCAAACAGAGTATTACTCACCCAGCCAACCTCTGCCTCTCTCAGAGAACATATCTGCCGCTGGGGAGAGGCCTGGACTGGCTCTTCTCCCTGGAATCCTTTCTGCCGCTGGAGAGAAGACAGGGTGTCTGGGCTCACTTTGTCATGCTGTTGGGGATCGGGGCCCACTGCCCAGCATCCCTGGGGTATACAGGTGGAGACTGAAGTCCCATCCACCTTCACAGGAAATCCATCCTCTGTTAGTTGAGGGCAGAGTCCAGCAGTCCTCGGCCCTGTTGCCAGCCCTTCTGCTGGAAACCCCACACCATCTGTTCCGGCTAACTGTTGGAGAGGGAGGCCGACTGCCCCGCCTCCCTGGAACTCTGTAGTTGTTGCCGGTGCTGGGCAGAGGTTGGTAGCACTCTGCCCTGTTGCCAGCACTTCTGCTGGGGACTCCACATCCTCTGCTCCGGCTAACTGTTGGGGCAGGAGGCTGGCTTCCTCCACTCCCAAACTGTGTAGCTGCCATTGGGGAGGTGAGCCGGCTGCTTCCTTTTCCATTCCCTCATCTGGCTGCTGGGATGACATGTCGATGGTACTGTCTCCCAGGTACACGGATCTTTGCTGGGGAGGAAAGCCCACTTCCTCCACCCTGGCCAACTGTTGGGGAGGGACAACACACACCTCCTCTCCCTTCTCCCCCTGTATCTGCTGCTGGGAAGTGATTGCCATCTTCTCAGCCTGAGCCTCCACAATTGCTGCAGGTGTGGGGCAGAGGTCTTGGACCCTCTGTCCGGTTGCCAGCACT
This sequence comes from Aquarana catesbeiana, assembly GCF_042186555.1. Classification (NCBI taxonomy): domain Eukaryota; kingdom Metazoa; phylum Chordata; class Amphibia; order Anura; family Ranidae; genus Aquarana; species Aquarana catesbeiana. Next base: position 346,847,120 of record NC_133325.1, read on the forward strand.
TCTGCTGGGGGTTTGCCAGGTGGTTCCTCCTCTACAGAAACGTCTATTAAATCCCCAGTCTCTGGAATTGGTAAAAGTGTGGGACAGAGGTCTTGGACCCTCTGTTCAGTTACCAGATCTTCAGCTGGAGAAGTTTGTTTTAACTCCATAGATGCTGCTGGCAGAAAATCACATGTCCCTGTCAGTGTTGTGGGAGAAAGGCCGACTACCTCTTCTCTCAGGAAGGCTGAAGCCACTGTTGGTGCTGGGCAGAACACAGTGAACTTTGGCCCTGATAGCAGCTCTTCTGCTGGAGGCTCATCAGGTTGTTCTTCCTCAGCAGAAAAGTCTATCAAATCCCATGTCTCTGCAACTGATGTCTGGGGATGGAGGTTCACCATCTCCTGTCCATGGAACCCAGAAGATGTTATCAGTGCTGGGCAGAGGTTAGCAGAGCTCTGCCCTGTTGTCAGCACTTCAGCTTTGGGGATGGCAATCTCCAGATTTTCCACTGCAGATTCTCTGGCATGCTGCTGGACAGGCACATTCCTCCATCCAAGATCATCCCATGCAGAAACAGGATCATTAAGGTCAGTCAGCACTTGCTGCATCCGCCATAAGACCTCCGCCTCCATAGCTGTGGGGGCAGGTTGGCAAAGCACACTATTGCTCTGCCACATTGCCGACTCTTCAGCCAGGATTTCAGGGTTGTCAGCTGGTATTTCCTGATAGTCCCAGGCAAAGGGAGCCCAGCCCTGGCACTGAGCAATGTCTAGCAGCCGTCTGTAGGCGATCTCTAGCTCCCATTCCTGAACGGCCAGAAACTCCAAATCTTCCTGTGCCCAGTGCACTTCCGAAATGTTCAGTAGCCCTTCTCTGAAATCCATGATTTCGTCCACCCGCCGCTCCAAATCACTCCCAAAGTTAGGGTCCCCTGTCAGCTTCACAAACAACAGTCCCAAGCCGCCGTAGCTTAAGCCTTCCATTGGGCTGTCATCCGCTATCCAGGGACATGCTTGGCATACATGCCACCGGAGGGCTCTGTAGCTCTCATCCAGCTTTATCTCTGCCCAGACCAGCCTGCTTAATTCAGCTATCTGCTTCTTGTGTGGTTTTTCTCCCAAAAACCGCACCCACAGTCCGTACTGCGACCAGTACCTTTCCTCGATGGAGGGGAGAACTTTTCCCTGGTGTCGCTGCTCACGGGCTAGCATTTCCTTCCAGAGTTTGCAGCGAATAGAATCACACCATCCCAGCAGGACCTGCTCCGATACTGGTCCTCTGTGCTGTATCTGCATCTCTCGCAACCTCCTTCTGAATTCCTCATCCATGGCGGCTGGTATCTGTACCTCTCCTCTCCTGCTATCTGGACCTTGGATCCAGATGGAAGTTTGGATGTCCCAGACTGCAGGAAGCTATCCCACTGCTGCCACCAATGTCACGGAACGTCCCACACTCCGCTTGAGTGCTTCCGTCATATACCACTTCTTCCCAGTCTGTATACAGATATCCCAACCTCTCTGAGCACAAACAAGGCGACACTTGCTTGTTGCTACCAAGAACTGACTTTATTCAGAACCAGAATACAGTCTTATATACACAGGAGAAGATTACTCTAACAATACAAACGTAACCTAATTAACATGAGCTAATTATCTAATCCTTTATACAGACTAGGTGACTGAGACATGACCTTTCGCCCAGACTTGTGGTCACCGAGCTTCACACAGTTATATCAACACAATGGCAGTCGTCCCGTCTCCTACATTGTATAGAGGACAATGTCATTAGCTCATTCAATTAACATAAACACAGGTTGATGACACCAGCATCTCCTCACAGGATGTGTGCCAACAGAATAAATCCATTGAAAATCCAGGGCCCATAATCAAAAGTCAACAGGCTTGCATACAGTCCTCTCCAACAGCCTCTGTCCCGGCTAGGTCTGTGACAGTAATATTTCATAATATCAGGGGCTTTAACTCCCCTCAGAAAAGGAAAAAAATTATTTTTCAATTGAAGGCGGATATCTTGCTCCTTCAGGAGACCCACTTCTCAGAATCTAACCATCCGTCATATTTCAATAGGTCTTATAGAATGGGCTATTATACCACTTTTGGGTCCAGGTCTCGAGGGGTGGCAATTTTTAAAAGGAATACAATAGTGTTCGATGTGGAACATGTTTATAAAGACCCATTGAGAAGATTTCTTATTTTTCAGAGCATGCTACAGGGTAAGGCGGTCACTATTGCCAATGTACAGTGAGGCAAAAAAGTAGTTAGTCATCCACCAATTGTGCAAGTTCTCCCACTTAAAAAGATGAGAGAGGCCTGTAATTGTCATCATAGGTATACCTCAACTATGAGAGACAAAATGTGGAAACAAATCCAGACAATCACAATGTCTGATTTTTGAAAGAATTTATTTGAAAATTATGGTGGAAAATAAGTATTTGGTCAATATCAAAAGTTCTTCTCAATACTTTGTTATATATCCTTGTAAAGTAGTGAGTGTACAGCTTGTATAACAGTGTAAATTTGCTGTCCCCTCAAACTAACTCAACACACAGCCATTAATGTCTAAACTGCTGTTAACAAAAGTGAGTACACCCCTAAGTGAAAATGTCCAAATTGGGCCCAATTAGCCATTTTCCCTCCCCTGTGTCATGTGACTCATTAGTGTTACAAGGTCTCAAGTGTGAAGCAGGTGTGTTAAATTTGGTGTTACCGCTCTCACTCTCTCATACTGGTCACTTAAAGTTCAACATGGCACCTCATGGCAAAGAACTCTCTGAGGATCTGAAAAAAAAGAATTGTTGCTGTACATAAAGATGACCTAGGTTATCTATAAGAAGATTGTCAAGACCCTGAAACTGAGCTGCAGCCTGGTGGCCAAGACCATACAGCAGTTTAACACAGGACAGGTTTCACTCAGAACAGGCCTCACCATGGTCGACCAAAGAAGTTGAGTGCACGTGCTCAGTGTCATATCCAGGGGTTGTGTTTGGGAAATAGACGTATGAGTGTTGCCAGCATTGCTGCAGAGGTTGAAGGGGTGGGGGGGTCAGCCTGTCAGTGCTCAGACCATACGCCACACACTGCATCAAATTGGTCTGCATGGCTGTCATCCCAGAAGAAAGCCTCTTCTAAAGATGATGCACAAGAAAGACCGCAAACAGTTTTCTGAAGACAGGCAGACTAAGGACATGGATTACTGGAACCATGTCCTGTGGTCTGATGAGACCAAGATAAACTTATTTGGTTCAGGTGGTGTCAAGCGTGTGTGGCGGCAATCAGGTGAGGAGTACAAAGACAAGTGTGTCTTGCCTACAGTCAAGCATAGTGGTGGGAGTGTCATGGTCTGGGGCTGCATGAGTGCTGCTGGCACTGGGGAGCTACAGTTCATTGAGGGAACCATGAATGCCAACATGTACTGTGACATACTGAAGCAGAGCATGATCCCCTCCCTTCAGAGACTGGGCCGCAGGACAGTATTCCAACATGATAAGGACCCCAAACACACCTCCAAGATGACCACTGCCTTGCTAAAGAAGCAGAGGGTAAAGGTGATGGACTGGCCAAGCATGTCTCCAGACCTTAACCTTTGAGCATCTGTGGGGCATACTCAAACAGAAGGTAGAGGAGCGCGAGGTCTCTAACATCCACCGGCTCTGTGATGTCGTCATGGAGGAGTGGAAGAGGACTCCAGTGGCAACCTGTAAAGCTCTGGTGAACTCCATGCCCAAGGGGGTTAAGGCAGTGCTGGAAAATAATGGTGGCCACACAAAATATTGACAATTTGGGCCCAATTTGGACATTTTCACTTAGGGGTGTACTCACTTTTGTTGCCAGCGGTTTAGACATTAATGGCTGTGTGTTAAGTTATTCTGAGAGGACAGCAAATTTACACCATTATACAAGCTGTACACTCACAACTTTACATTGTAGCAAAGTGTCATTTCTTCCGTGTTGTCACATGAAAAGATATAATAAAATATTTACAAAAATATGAGGGGTGTACTCACTTTTGTGAGACACTGTACGTATATATTTATTTGCTTATTTGACATCTTTTGTTTTTAAAGAATAATATCCAGTTCATTATTATGCTTGTATATGCTTTCTCACTTTCTGGTATGGTCTAATATATGGCTATGTGAAAAAAGACTGCGCTTGCAACTTAAATGTGTAAAAAGATGAAAACAAAAATAAAAGCTGCCAACACTCAAACATACAAGGTTCTATTTGAATATTAAAGAGACAGTGTTTTGCTACTAAAGAGGTTTGCGTGTTTCTGGGTGTGATACAACTGGAAAGAATTGGAAACAAATATATTGTGCCAATGCACCATAACCAAACAAAAAAGGCTGGGCACAACACAGTGAGTGTGTATGACATAAACAAAAAGTCCACAGGGGTGTGAAGTGATGCGTTCTTCCCGTAAGAGTATCTTCGATTAAATGGGAGTAGTAAAACGCTTGTCTGTAGTCACTTTCAGTAACACTTCAGAGAAAAATAAATACTCTTACCAGCTGTGGTGGACTTTGAGTGTCATACGAATGGGTCATACAGGCTTGGGATCCTGAAGGTATGGATCAGATACTGCTCAGGTACTGGACGCAGGAGGGTCAAACGTGTCCATTATGGTTTCCCCAGCTCTCGGTCCGAGGAATCCACAGGAACTCTGCATCCAAACGATCGTCTCCCAAAGCACTTCCTCATAGACTCCAAAGAACGATCATATAAAAAGGGAAGGAGGACTCCAATAGTGCAGGTCAAAACGGGTGGTTTTATTGATACAAGGTCAGATATCAAATAATGGTATATTAAAAGTGATCACAAAAAGGGTAATAAAAAAAGGTAAAAGCAATGTGGGGTACAATGAATGCTGGCCAGCCGGCATTAATGAGGTGCACGGTGAGGGATTTCCAGTATGCTGACCACAGTAAAGATGTGTGGTGGAGGAGATACTGTGCAGGGGTGAAGCAAAGCTCACTATGAGGTCATGTACTTCCTTTGTATCTATTTTCTTGCGCCAATACGTTGATAGACCCCTTATGTGTGTGTTCATATATTCAATCCCAGTCGTCTTTAGACAGCTCAGCTGCTAAGTCTTTTTACCAGTACTGGTATGTCTGAAGGTTGGGAGTGTTGTTAGAGGTTAAGAGTGCAGAGATCTCTGAGATCAAATGACTCTGGGGTTCTGTGCTATTACAGATGTGTTCAAAGGGGACTAAGTCCCTGTGCCATTGAGCGAGTGGTTGGGTACTCTGGAAACAATGTCTGAGTTGAATAAATTTGAAAAAGGGTATGTTGAGCTCAGGAAATTTAGAGGACATGGTCGCGTGTGAGAGGAGAATGTCACCATAGAAGAACTGATGAGCTCTGACCCCGGGGGGTCATTGGGAGGGACAGTTAAGTCATGCACTTGCAGGCCTGGCAGGAACTCAGGATTTTGGGCAATTGGCGTCATTGGTCCATGAACTGGTGTCAGGTTCAGGGGTTTGCACAATGCTCTGAAATTATATAATGTTGGACCTATTAATGGGTGAGAGGAACATTCTTTAGGGACTGATTGTTGATTGATCCAGGGGAGATGAGAGAGTGGTACTTGCGTGAAGGCGTTTTCTACCTGTATCCAGTCTTTGTTACTTTTGTGAATGTGCCAATCCACTATTCTTGTGAGTTGGCTCACCCTATAGTACGTGTATATATCTGGTAACCCTATGCCCACTTCCTGCTTAGGAAGTATCAACTTTTCCCAGCTCAATCTAGGAGGGTGTGTAGACCACAGAAGGTTTCTGCACATTTGTTTATATAAAGCAAAAAAGAGGGGGGGGGGAGCGTTTGATTGGGATTGCTTGCAGCAAATATAGTATTCTAGGGAGAACATTCATCTTTAAAATTGCCACCCTACCGAACCATGAAAAAGGACCCTTATTCCAATTGTTTAAGTCTCCCAATATTTTCGCGAGTGTGGGCAGAAAGTTTTTTGCATACACTTCAATCAGTTTGGTGGGTGGTTTAATACCTAAGTAGGTTACTTCATGTGGCTCCCAGCTAAAAGGGAAATTGTTTTGGCACTGAGAGACTGTTGTCCTTGGGAGTGTTATGCTGAGGGCTTTGGATTTCTCGAAATTGATTTGTAAGTTGGACAGTTTTTTAAATAAAAAGAAATCCTTAAGAAGGTTGGTGATGGTGGTAATGGGATCTGAGAGAAATAGGAAGATGTCGTCTGCATAGGCAGCTATTTTATATTGCTTGTGTTGGATATTAATCCCTTTAATAGCTGGATTCTCTCTCAGTCTGCGGAGGAAGGGTTCCATAGTGAGAACAAAAATGAGGGGTGAGAGTGGACATCCCTGCCTTGTGCCATTGGCAATGGAGAAGGCGTTCGACAGTCGGCCGTTTACTTTGATCCTGGCAGTAGGGGATAAGTACAAGGTTACAATCATTTGTAAAAGGCGTGTGGGGAATCCTAGTGCTTGTAGTGCAGTGGACATATAGTTCCAGGCCACCCTGTCGAACGCCTTACGTCAAGGGAAAGAAAGAAACCTTTAGTTGCAGTGGACGTTAGCCATTGGTGTATGTTTATGGCCTTGGTGGTGTTAACCCTGGCTTCCCTGCCAGGGATAAAGTCGACCTGATCAACTGAGATTCATTTGGGAAGCATGGGGAGCAGACGGTTTGCCAAGATTTTTGCATAGAATTTCACATCTACGTTAAGTAGGGAAATGGGGCGATAATTGGAGACTACTGTGGTGTCTTTACCCGGTTTCGGGATTCGTGCAATGTGAGCTTCCAGGATATCTTTAGTGTTTGGGGGGGGGAGGGTAGATCATTAAAGGCCGTAACAAATTGCGGAATTAATATGTCAGAAAAAGATTTATAATAGCTCGTCAATAGTCCATCCGGGCCCAGACTCTTGCCAGCCTTCAACTGTTTCAGGGCCTTGAGGGCTTCCTCTATGGAGATCGGTAGGTCTAAATCTGTCAGTTCCTCTGAGTTAAGTGGAGACGGGCTATATCTGGCTAAAAAATCATTTAAGATCCTGGCTCGGCTAGGGGAGGGGTCCCTCGAACATGCTTTGGGCAAGGTATATAATTTGGAGAAGTAGGTCACAAAATGGCTAGCTATGTCATCTGTATTGGCTATAATCTCCCCGGATGGGCTTTTGATAGCATGTATGGTGTTAGCTGATTTTTTCTGTTGTAGGGCTCTGGCCAGTAGTTTCCCTGCCTTAATACCAAATTCATAAAATAATTTATGGGTTAGAGCATATTTACGTTTCAATGTCTTTTGAAGTTCCTCTAACAATTCCTCTCTTGCTTTCAGCAGCTCAGTGAGAGAATTAGTAGCTAGGGAGAGTTTGTGGGCACGTTCCACTGCTTTTATACGGGCAGACAGTTCCTCAATTCGAGCTTTCCTAGGTTTGTTTCTTTTGGCCGTTAAAGAAATTAGTACACCTCTAATGACGCATTTATGGGCGGCCCATGTAACAGTAGGCGAAGTATCCCCTGTGACATTTTCAGTGAAATATTGAGTGAGATGTTTAGCTAAAGGTAGGGTATTGTCTAGGTCTAACAGAAGGGAGTCACCTAGGCGCCAAATCGTGGATCTATTGAGCATTAGCGGGAGCGTTAAAGTCATTGTGATGGTCCAAAAGTAACATGGGTTCAATTGTGGCCTCCGAGAGCATTGTATGGTCTTTTTGTGCAATGAAAAAATTATCAATTCTGGAGTATTTATTATGTGGAGGGGGAAGAAGGTAAAGTCTTTCACATTTGGGTGTAATGTGCGCCAGGAGTCATGGAGACTCAAGGTGGTAAGTTGGGATTTTATTGCGTGAAGGGCTCTGTACGTTAGGCATGAGGACCTGTTGCATGTGTCCCGAGAAGGTGTCAGTGGAACGTTGAAATCCCCATCTACAATTAGAGCACCTGATTGAAAGGCGGTGAGTTGGTGAAAGATTTTGCGAAAGAAGGGAACTTGCTGCAAGTTTGGGGCGTATATATGTTTGCGATAGTGATGGGTCTTCCGTGAAGTGTTCCTTTGATGAAGAGATATCTACCCTGTATGTCTCTCTGGACCTCCGATACCTGAATAGGGCAATGCTTTGATATCAAAAGAGACCCCTTTCGATTTTGCCGCCTCATTGGCCGCGTGGTAGACTGCCGGGAAATGGTAGTTCTGGAGCTTGGGGATATTATCTGTGTGGAAGTGAGTTTCTTGTATAAAAGCAATGTGCGTCTTGGCTTTCTGGAGAGTATAGAGCAGCTGTGATTGTTTTTCAGGGGTATTGAGTCCGCGAATGTTCAATGAGTATAGTTTAATTTGTAATGGAAGTTGCGTACGCTGGTGAGGTATCCTGAAAGGGTTGACGTTGTCCGTCATGGTTACGCAAAAGGAATTGGGGGTTTGGGCTGAGTCAGAAAAACAAAAACAAAAGGAGAGGGGGGAGGTCTTAATGTGTGTTAGAGGTCAGTAGAGTGTTTTGAGTGCGATGGCTATCCCGATGAGGGGGAAGAATGATTCAAACTGTCTCAAAGTGGGGATCAAGAGGTACGGAGCGTAGAGGGTAGGTGTGCGCCAGCCGGCGTATTCACACCACTATACGCTACTGTGTGGGGGTTGACAAGTAGACAGCTATGAAGAGGTTCCAAATATAGATACGAGTATAAGTAGAGGTATGAGGTGGCCTGCCACCCCAGGGTTTCCTAGGCAGTTAGTGAGGAGGTACATCCTCTGGTGGAGGTAAGGGAAGGGGGAGATACAGTGTGAGAATGAGAACATACCATGTAAGGGGGAGTGTGGGCCTACTATAAGTCTGAACTGGAACAGGTGTGAGGTACTTCGTATAGACTCGGTACACTAATAGTCCTATGTTGCGTGTCCCAGCGCTGGAATATCCACTGTGTCTCGGCATGCGTAGACCAGAAGGGGGACAGGGTGTCTACACAGTGTCTAAGTCATGCACCAAACAGCTGTGTGAACAAATTTAACATACATATAGAACAATTGTTAAACCATATATTACTAATTGAACTAATTGAAATGGTTGAAATAGTAACAAGTAACCAAGGTTTCTAACATTTTCTGTCAATGCTAACACACTTGGTATATACTTATTGCAATAAATCCCTGCAGTGCAGAGCAGAGAAAGTTTGTTTTCAGCAGTCACTGAAGTGTGTTAAATTGAGTGGGAGCATACTTCTGTATTCAGGGAGATGACGAGAGGATACCCTGCCAATGTCTGTGTGAATTCCAATAAGCCTGAGAGTATCTTTCATTCTAACTGCGGGTGGAGAAAGATAGCACTTTAGATTCATAAGATAATTAGGGGAGTATGGAGATGTTGTCTTTGCAGATAAGGATGGATTTTGTATCCTTGAGGGATTCTGTCCTTTATGCTATCCATCCAGATATTGGGTGTTTAAAGCATCCACAGTGGTGAAGAAGGAGGAAAGTCAGTTTAGGATGCCCTGCCTTATGATGATCCAGGATTTTGGTGAATCACTTGCCTTATGTAGGTTGTGCTGGTATGGAGGGGAGAGGGCTGAGAGTATAGAGGTAACCATGCCTGAGGGGTAAGCAGCAGAAGCAGATCGCTTTGTAGCGCAAATATAACTATTGTGCCACCTATCTCCTACATACATGTCATGTCCACAGGCGGCTGGTACTGAAAGGAAGAAAAGAGTGTGAAACCCCTCACCTGGCACACGGAGGTCCTCGCTGATCCTGAGTTGGCTGTTCCGGTGGTGATCTTATCCAGCGATACCAGTAATTGAAGGGCTTCGGGGTGAAATGGTGTCCATCCTGCAAGAAGGCATCATCACTATGCGTCGGCGGTAGGTGTGTCCTGGTAGTTCATGCCAGAAGTGTGAAGGGATCAGTTGCGATTTCCGTTCTGGCTCTAATTGAGAACCGCAGGGTGTTTTGGGAGTTGTAGTTTTCTTGTCAAGGAGTGGGAGAACTGTGAGCACAGCTTGACAGTCTTGCTGGCACATTGCTGAGTCCAGTGTTGCTGGGTAGTAGTAGGTATAGAAAAATGCTAGGAGGGTAAATAGTATGTATCATGAAGTATAACACAAGAACCATTAAACTGGGTATCATAAAGTAAAACACAAGAATCATAAAACTGGGTAGATGGCATCCACTCGGAATAAACTGGGTTTAACAAGTCTGAACAGGGTTAACAGTACCTTCATTGATGAAGCATTTTTCCCGGGGAATCAGCGATCCCGGCGTGCTCTCATGGATTTAGGAGAGATGGAAGGGCTGTGATCCTGGTGCAGGTTGCGCGACACGGTGTGGTATCTGTGACCCAATGGGGATCATCGCCTCCAATACCCCATTTCCTGAGCTTCCATGGGTGCTTCTGGTGGCTTGTGCCTTCTGCTAACTGCCTGTCTAAAGCTGGCATACCAGTTAGGAACTTCCACAAGGGGGATGCCCAGGGTATTACAGAAATTAGGCAAATCTTCTGGCACTTTGAGCAATGTGGCCCTAAAGAGTGGCAGACAGGCAGAAAGGAAATTTCCACTTGTAATGGATACCCTTAGCATGAAGTGTGTCTAGCAGGGGTTTCAGATGTCATCTGTGTTGTAACGTGATGCCCGATAGATCTTAAAAAATTTGCATGGATGCCGTTTCATATGTGATTTGTTGTCGCCCCCTTGCTTGTCTCAGGATCTCTTCTTTAAGTTTATAGTCCATTAAACAGCAGACTATGTCTCTGGGGGGATCCGTGTCTCTGTCCTTGGATCTTAGGGAGCAATGGATTCTTTCCATGTCGATCGTAGCCTGCAGTAGTCTGTTGAGCAGACTGTTGAAGAGGCTGGTTACCGCCTGCAGGATTTGTTCCTCTTCAATAGATTCCGGCATTCCCCTCACCCTCAGGTTATGTCTCCTTCCGCTGCATATCTCTGAGCTGAAGGGTGTGGGCATCAATCTTTCTGGTGGCTCGGCGATGACCGTGTCATGCCTGTCTGTTTCTTTCTCAACTTGATGTACTCTGTCTGCCAGTGCATGGATTTCTATGTGAAGTTCTGAAATGGCTGCTGACAGTGTGTCTTTGATATCTGCCGTAATGGCTATCAGATCTTGTATATTCAGCTGTGGTTGAGGGGGGGGCATCCATCCCTCTATTCCCCAGTGTGTTGGGTTGGGAAGGGGCAGATGGTGTTTCAGTCAGGAAGATCTCTGTGAAGGGTAGAGAATGCGCCTGAGAGCGTCCCTGAGTGTGGCTGGGGCAGGAAGACGCCATATTTCCTCTATTGGTCCTGAACATCTCAGAGATTTTCTAGCTTAAACCCCAATTCTGTTCACGGGGGGAGCGGGACAGGGATGCCGACGAGTGCTTGGAAGCAGTCCCCATGTTTTGAGCTGGTTTTTGGGTGGGTGTACCTCCGTGATTGAGTGATGAAATTCTGAGGTGGCGGGAGCTCTCAGCTCAAGTGTCCATCTTCCAGCTAGGTCAGGCCACACCCCCTCTGGATTATGTAATATATCCTTAGGGATTGCAAAATGCTCAAACATGCTATGTACAAATGTTTGTATAAGTTTTTTCTTGTAATTTTCTTCTTTTACTCTACAATAAAACAATCATTGGTATTAAAAAAAAGACTTGAGTAGTTAAACAGTAAAGACTAAAAATTCCCTTAAATAACATAATTGGGGATATTTTACACCTGTGACTGTGATGTGGTGCACCTGTAGGATGTACTAAAGCAAAATTGACACTTAGCAATAAGACATGGCCTAACTCATAACAGACCATCTGCCCTCAACATAGGAAGAATACCTTGTGGGGGGCATGGCTAGCCGGCGCTGAAGATGGATGCATAGCTCTGTAGCTCCGCTGTGAGGGAGAACACTGGAAAGACACAGGCCTGTCTGGTGCCACAAAACCTTCCATCTACACTCCGCAGCCTTCCCCAGAGCCAGAAGCAATGTCCTGCAAGAGGATGGGAGGATTAAAACCCAGGAAACTGACATCCTTCATGTTTTCCCCTGAGGACGAGGTCAGTACTCCACAAGATGGTGGCGGCGGCCTAGCCGCACCATGCAAGGCCTACACGGACCTTCCCGATGACTCCCAGGAAGAAATGGGCCTCTCAGCTCATCCTCCTTCCCCCACGCATGATCCAGGGACAGATCCCCTCTCGAGCAGCCCCGCCAAAGCCCGGATGCGGTTGGATGCACCTCACCCGCGGCCACCATTACCGCTACTCAAGGCCCAGGCCTTCAATCCACTCAGCTCCAACCAGACCCTGCACTGTTCAATGGCATCCTTCCCCACCACAGGGCAGCCAGTAATGGACACTACCCTTAAAGACATGCTCATGTCATTGTAGATCTGTCCTCCCTCTTCCATAAAATCTCCACTAACATGCATCATATGGAAAAAAAGTCTCACTAACATTGAAGCAGGCATGACTGAATGCAAAACTACTGTGAATGACCTAATTGACACATATGAGGAAGTAATGAAGAGCAAGACTGGGTGCGGGCCAAGCTGGTAGACTTAAAAGACAGCTCGAGACGCAACAACCTCAAGTTGCGGGGGGTCCCTGAAACAGTCCCCCCCAACAGATCTGCCTAAATATGCAAGAGAACTTATGCACACTATCCTGCCTGACGCATCCGCCAGAGACATCATCATTGACAGTATTCACAGAATCGCAAAGCCATCCCATCTAGCAGCATCTGTCCCAAATGAGGTATACACATGCGAGTTCATTTCTTCCACGTCAAAGAGAGAATGATGTCATAAGCTAGGTCCAAAGCACCCCTGCCCCAACCATATGAGGGAGTCCAGATTTTTCCAGATCTCTCAAAATATACACTGCAACTCAGGAGAAACCTGAACCCCATCACGAAAGGCCTACACAACCACAAGATCCAGTATAAATGGAGATATCCTGCAACCCTCCTCATCACTAGGAATGGTTACACGCACACTGTGAGCATACTACAAAAAGGCATGCACCTACTACATGAATGGGGCATCATCCTGGAAACCCCCAAAGGAGCAGATCCACCTTTACAGCAACGCAGAACCTCCATGTCTCGTCGCTCCCAAGGACCTAAGAGTTCCTGAGTGCATTCTACAACTGCCTGGCCGGGCCTAATACCACAACATACCTTTCTCCCTAACTATTTCATGTTCTTTACACACCCCTCTTCAGTTATTAATGGTTTTCCACCACAGCGGCATAGCTGATATCAGCTTCTTGCCTTCATATGCCGCCCAGAACCTTTCCTGTTACTTAGGTTTCAACTCTTTTATGCACAGTCCCAGCAACAAACAGGACAGTTTATATATATTTTACCTGTATCAATCTAACATGGCTTATTGTTTACGCAGCTACTCTAGCAATTCAGCATAATACCACGTTCTTCAACTCCACTGGAACCACGCCTCTGACGCCATACACCCAGACCACCTCAGAACTCTTATCATCTAATCCTAAGTGTTTACCTTTACTTCCACATCCTACTACACACCTGGAAACCAATCATGCACATCACAGTCTTTCTTTAGCATCTCTCAATGCTAAGGGCTTGAACCACCCAACTAAATGCCACTCCCTATGGCACACAGCTGAGAAACTCAAAAGTGACATTCTTTGTGTCCAGGAGACACACCTACTATCCTCCTCAACAGCCCTCTGCTCCAACACCAAGCTACTTTCCACTCCAAAAAGAGGGGAGTGCTAATCGCCATAAAGAAAGAAGTGGACTTCCACCTACTCCAGGTCATAATTGACCCAAATGGTCCCTACATTATCCTGATCTGCACCATTAACAATCTTAGCTACACAATGGTAAATGTGTATGCCCCCAACACACAACAGATGAGTTTCCTCAGGAAAGTACTATGAAAAACTCAAAAGATTTGCAAAGGCCATCTAATGATCTGCAGGGACTTTAACTTAGTTGCGGACATACACATCGGCAGCAAAACAAAGAGAATCCCCCTTGAAACATTTCATTACAACACAAGGCCTCTATGATGTGTGGAGATGTCACCATAATTCTAAAAAGGACTTCACTTACTTCTAGCTACATCACAAGTCATATTTGAGAATAGACATGTTCCTAACTGACAATTGGTTGTTGCAAAAAATCAGCGCATCTGTAATCCACACCATAACGTAGGTCTGACCACGCCCCCATCACAATTTCTATAGACGACACTGGGCACCAGAGGAGCACTTTCCTCTGGAGGGCCAATAATTATGTACAACACCACCCAAATACTCCCAAGAAATTAGAGGTAATCTAACTGAATACTTTAACCTCAACACGGGATCAGTGGTTGAGGTTAAAGAGGTACCATAATGAAACTAAGCTCTATATGCAAAAAGAAGAGGATGCAGCGTATTGACGATCTCACCTCACAAATAGCCAGCATTGAAGCCCAAAACAAAACTGACCCAAACCCAAAAATGCATGTCACAACTATTGACATTGAGACAGGAACTGAGATCACTTCTCCTACATTCCTTTGAACATTTACAACGCAAGTTCAAGGCCACCTCATACTCCACATCTAACAAAGCGGGGAAAAAATTAGCACAACGCCTTAAAGGACAAAGGACCAAAGCCAAAGTAAACCATTTAATCCACCCACACACCAAAAGCACGGCTGACCAATCAGCAAGTTATAGTGAACGCATTTAGTGACTTATATAACATCCACAAACACCCTTCCACATTTCACTCCACAGATGAGGATATTCACACCTTCATACAACACATCACACTCCCAACTCTGATGGGAACTACAACTACTAAATGAACCCTTCACTGACCTAGAGATTCTCACCACAATACAATCCCTACCCTCTGGGAAAGCACCAGGCCCCGATGGACTAACGGGGGAATACTACAAAAATGTTGCCACTCAGTTGACCCCTTATTTAGCCCACCTTTTCAACACCTCTGCCTCCTCTTCTAGTTTCCTTAAAGAATCCTTAAATGCTATAATAATAACTCTCCCAAAACAAGGCAAGGACTCAAGCTCTCCCCAGAATTTTCGCCCCATATCCCTACTAAACTTGGACGTAAAAATCTATGCCAAGACCATTGCCAGATGCCTACTAGACATCATGCCAGACCTCATCCATATGGGCCAATCAGGGTTTACCAAAGGGAGACAAGCTCCTGATGCTACCAAATATATGATACATTTAATCCACCATGCAGAATCCAGCGGAATGCCTTCTCTGCTGCTCTCTTTAGATGCAGAGAAGGCGTTCGACAGGGTGCACTGGAACTATCTTCAAAAGGTTATCCAAAAATTTGACTTCAGGGACCATATCTACAGAGCCATTATGGCACTTTACTCTACATCGTCAGCACAAGTTTACTCCGCAGACATGTTATCCCAATCACTCAACATCAAAATGGTACCCGCCAAGGGTGCCCTCTCTCACCAATCATCTTCAACCTACTGATGGAACCCTTGGCGGAACATATCCGCTCAAACCCTCTAATTTCAGGCCTAACAATAGGCAGAACTCCACACAAAATCAGCCTCTTTGCGGACGATGTGATCCTGATTCTCACAAACCCAACCTCCTCTCTAGCAGAAGTCCAAAAAACATTGAACTGGTTTAGTAAAGTATCATACTATTGCCTGAATATGACCAAATCACGCATACTAGACCTTAACCCTTTCATGACTAAGCCTATTTTTGAAATTTGGTGTTTACAAGTTAAAATCCATATTTTTTGCTAGAAAATTACTTAGAACCCCCAAACATTATATATATTTTTTAGCAGAGAATCTAGAGAATAAAATGGAGATTGTTGCAATAGTTTATATCACACGGTATTTGTGCAGAGGTGTTTTAAACGCAAATTTTTGGAAAAGGGACACTTCCACAAATTTTAAAAAATCCAAACAGTAAAGTTACCCCAATGTTTTTGTATAATGTGAAAGATGATGTTACGCTGAGTAAATAGATACCAAACATGTCACGCTTTATAATTGCACGCACTCGTGGAATGGCGACAAACTATGGTAGCTATGAATTTCCATAGGCGATGTTTTAAATTTTTTTTACAGTTACCAGCTTAGAGTTACAGAGGAGGTCTAGTACTAGAATTATTGCTCTCGCTCTGACAATCGTGGCGATACCTCACATGTGTGATTTGAACACCGTTTACATATGCGGGCGCGACTTCCGTATGCGTTTTCTTCGCTGCGCGAGCTCGCGAGGACGGGGGCGCTTTAAAAAATTTTTTTTTTTTTTTTTTTTTTAATTTTTTTTTATACTTATAAATTGTGTTTAAAAAAAATGTTTTTTTTTTTTACTTTTATTGCTGTCACAAGGAATTTAAACATCCCTTGTGACAGTAATAGGTGGTGACAGGTACTCTTTATGAAGGGACCGGGGGTCTAAAAGACCCCCGATCCCTCCTCTGCACTTCAAAGTATTCAGATCGCTGAAAATGGTGATTCTGAATACTGTATATTTTTTTAAATTCGGCGATATTGGCAGCCGAGTAAACAGGAAGTGACTTCATGACGTCGCTTCCGCGTTTACATTGAGAAGGCTGGAACGAAGCTGCCCACAGCTTCGTTCCAGCCCGCCCACAGCTGCCGGAGGCAGCCGATTAGAAACTGGGCCTCCCGATCGCACAGGAGGCCTGGTAAGAGCGGCGGAAGGGGGGGGCGTCCCCTCCCGCTCCTCTGATAAAACAGCTGAGCGGCTTTTAGCCGCATCGGTTGTTATATTCGGATAGTCGATCACCCGCTCAAAACAACGGTACTGGGATGATGCCTGCAGCAGTGGGCATCATCCCGGTATAACCCCCGAAAGCCGAGTACGCAGAAGTGAGTACGGTCGGCGGGAAGGGGTTAAACTTGACGCCACTACCAAAAACTTACTGCAGATCCAGTACCCATTTGCATGGTCTGACCACAGTGTATCCTATCTTGGGGTTCAACTTACCAGATCGGCCAAACAACTTTTCTCAGCCAACTTTAAACCCCTTCTTACCAAACCCCAAACAGAAACTCAAACCTTAACACAACATAAACTTTCCTGGTCTGGTAGACTCACAGAATTTAAAATGCTTTACCTCCCGCAAATTCTATACCTATTCAGAACTCTATCCATCCCCTTTCCTAGGCATTTCTTCAAATCCCTGCAAACCTTATTCTACAGTAGGGATGAGCTTCGTGTTCGAGTCGAACCCATGTTCGACTCGAACATCGTCTGTTCGCCCGTTCGCCGAATTGCGAACGATATGGGCCGTTCGCACCAAATTCGTGTGGCGCATCACGGCCAATAATTCACTGCGGCATCGCAGTGCATTGCTGGCTGATGATTGGCCAAGCATGCACTATGACCCGCATGCTTGGCCAATCACAGCGCCGTCTGAACAGAGAGCCGTAATTGGCCAAAGCCAAGGAGGCTTTGGCCAATTATGGCCCAGGGGATTTAGCACACGCCCCACACTATATAAGGCCGCCTGCACGGCGGCCCTGTGTAGTGTGTGTTCCGGCGTTCATAGATAGAGAGAGAGAGAGACAGACAGTGTCATTTGATTTGAGTTAGATAGATTAGGCAGAACAGTCAGTCAGTTAGCTGCACTTACAGTGTATTGTGTACATATATGCATCCCAGGTGTTGCATATATATATATATATATATATATATATATATATATATATATATATATATATATATATATATATACACTGTATTCAGTTTAGCTAGATTCGCTCCTGTTATCTTCTTACTGACAGGCAGGCTTGTCTTGTTACAGTATTTACAGCTACCTGAAGAAAATTGCTGGTGTTCTTTTGATCCTATTAGTACCGCAGTCAGGCAGCTAGACTATTTACAGTTAGTGCAGTGCGTCCTGCTCACAGTGTTCAGCTAAAACTACAAGTTAGTGCTGTGCGTCCTGCTCACAGTGTTCAGCTAAACCTACAAGTTAGTGTAGTGAGACCTCTGCACAGTGTTCATCTAAAGCTACAAGTTAGTGCAGTGCGTCCTGCTCACAGTGTTCAGCTAGATCCGTTCCTGTTATCTTCTTACTGACAGGCAGGCTTGTCTTGTTACAGTATTTACAGCTACCTGAAGAAAATTGCTGGTGTTCTTTTGATCCTATTAGTACCACAGTCAGGCAGCTAGACTATTTACAGTTAGTGCAGTGAGTCCTGGTCACAGTGTTCAGCTAAAACTACAAGTTAGTGGGGTATGTCCACCTCACAGTGTTCAGCTAAACCAACAAGTTAGTGGGGTGCGTCCTGCTCACAGTGTTCAGCTAAACCTACAAGTTAGTGTGGTGCGTCCACCTCACAGTGTTCAGCTAAACCTACAAGTTAGTGCGGTGCGTCCTGCTCACAGTGTTCAGCTAAATCTACAAGTTAGTGCTGTGCATCCACCTCACAGTGTTCAGCTAAACCTAGAAGTTAGTGCGGTGCGTCCTGCTCACAGTGTTCAGCTAAAACTACAAGTTACTGTTGTGCATCCTCCTCACAGTGTTCAGCTAAATCTACAAGTTAGCATAGTGAGACCTCTGCACAGTGTTCATCTAAAGCTACAAGTTAGTGCAGTGCGTCCTGCTCACAGTGTTCAGCTAGATCTGTTCCAGTTATCTTCTTACTGACAGGCAGGCTTGTCTTGTTACAGTATTTACAGCTACCTGAAGAAAATTGCTGGTGTTCTTTTGATCCTATTAGTACCACAGTCAGGCAGCTAGACTATTTACAGTTAGTGCAGTGCGTCCTGCTCACAGTGTTCAGCTAAAACTACAAGTTAGTGTGGTGCGTCCACCTCACAGTGTTCAGCTAAACCTACAAGTTAGTGCGGTGCGTCCTGCTCACAGTGTTCAGCTAGATCCGTTCCTGTTATCTTCTTACTGACAGGCAGGCTTGTCTTGTTACAGTATTTACAGCTACCTGAAGAAAATTGCTGGTGTTCTTTTGATCCTATTAGTACCACAGTCAGGCAGCTAGACTATTTACAGTTAGTGCAGTGCGTCCTGCTCACAGTGTTCAGCTAAAACTACAAGTTAGTGGGGTACGTCCACCTCACAGTGTTCAGCTAAACCTAGAAGTTAGTGCGGTGCGTCCTGCTCACAGTGTTCAGCTAAAACTACAAGTTAGTGCTGTGCGTCCTGCTCACAGTGTTCAGCTAAACTTACAAGTTAGTGTAGTGAGACCTCTGCACAGTGTTCATCTAAAGCTACAAGTTAGTGCAGTGCGTCCTGCTCACAGTGTTCAGCTAGATCCGTTCCTGTTATCTTCTTACTGACAGGCAGGCTTTTCTTGTTACAGTATTTACAACTACCTGAAGAAAATTGCTGGTGTTCTTTTGATCCTATTACTACCACAGTCAGGCAGCTAGACTATTTACAGTTAGTGCAGTGCGTCCTGCTCACAGTGTTCAGCTAAACCTACAAGTTAGTGTGGTGCGTCCACCTCACAGTGTTCAGCTAAACCTACAAGTTAGTGTGGTGTATCCTGCTCACAGTGTACAGCTAAACCTACAAGTTAGTGCTGTGCGTCCTGCTCACAGTGTTCAGCTAAAACTACAAGTTAGTGTGGTGCGTCCACCTCACAGTGTTCAGTTAAAACTACAAGTTAGTGCGGTGCATCCACCTCACAGTGTTCAGCTAAAACTACAAGTTAGTGCGGTGCGTCCACCTCACAGTGTTCAGCTAAACCTACAAGTTAGTGCTGTGCGTCCTGCTCACAGTGTTAAGCTAAAACTACAAGTTAGTGTGGTGCGTCCTCCTCACAGTGTCCAGCTAAACCTACAAGTTATTTTTTTGCGAGCTCTGCACAGTGTTCAGCTAAAGCTACCTGTAGAAGGTTGGTGGTGTTCTCATACTACAGGCAGGCAGTTGATTTTGCTAGCTGCAGTATCAGTACATATATATATATATATATATATATATATATATATATATATATATATATCCCAGCTTAGTGCAGCTACAGGCCATTAGTATGTCTGGAAGGCCAAGAAGGAGAGGCAGACAGTCACAAGCCAATAAGAGAGGGCAAGCAGGCTCTGTGTCTAGTGCTGGTCGTGGAGACGGTGCATCCTCATCAGCACGTGGTCGTGGGACGCGCTTGGCCTTTTTTTCAGCAGCTGGCCGTGTTGAGCCGCAACATGCGGAAGACTTGGTCGAGTGGATGACCAAGCCGTCCTCTTCCTCCTCATCCTCTCTCACCCATGCCCAGGGTACTTTGTCTGGCAAAGCAGCGGCCTCTTCCCTTGGCTCAATGTCATCAGTGACTCCTTCCCTAGCCCCACCATGTCCTCCTGAGGAGTCCCTCGAACTGTTTGACCACAGTGTTGGGTACATGCTCCAGGAGGATGCCCAGCGTTTGGAAGGCTCTGATGATGATACTGAGCTCGATGAAGGCAGTAACGTGAGCACGGACAGAGGGGGTGCCCAAGAAGGACAGCAATCTGGCAGTCATGCTCCCCCTGCTGCAGCATACTGCCAGGTTGTGCTCCAGTGATGAGGAGGGAGGGGATGATGAGGTCACTGACTCAACGTGGGTGCCTGATAGGAGAGAGGAGGAGGAGGAGGCGGCACATCACCAACGAGGCAGGATGCCCTCCAGGGGCCAGCCTAAGGGCAGCACCTTGACTGCATCACACCCCAAAGCTCCACATGTGCAGGGCGCTGCAGTCTCTGCGCATTATTCAAAAAGTTCTTTGGTGTGGGACTTTTTTGAGACGAGTGCATCAGATCGCACCGCTGCTATTTGCAACATATGTCTCAAGCGTATCTCGCGTGGCCAAAACATCTCCCGCTTGGGTACCACATGCTTGACCAGACATATGTTGACCTGCCATGCAGTTCGTTGGCAAGCGTATCTAAAAGACCCACACCAAAGAACAAAGAGGACCTCTCCTTGCTCCTCATCAGCTGAGATCTCCAACCCCACTATACCTTCAGTCCTCTCTGAGACCTGCACTGAGAGGAATGAATGTGTAGAATTAGGTGTGTCACAGCCAAGTACTTGTGGGCAATCTGCTTTTGGTACACCGACGTCAGATTGTACCAGGCAAATTTCCCTGCCCCAGCTGCTGCACCGCCGAAAGAAGTTTGCTCCCAGCCATCCACATGCCCAGCGGTTGAATGCTAGCTTGGCAAAATTGCTAGCACTTCAACTGCTGCCTTTTCAGTTGGTAGACTCTGCCCCCTTCTGTGAGTTTATGGAATGTGCGGTTCCTCAGTGGCAGGTACCCAAACGCCACTTTTTCTCACGGAAGGCGATTCCGGCTCTCTACCGGCATGTGGAAGGCAATGTCCATGCCTCGCTGGACAGGGTGGTCAGCGGTAAGGTGCATATTACCGCTGACTCATGGTCCAGCAGGCATGGACAGGGACGTTACCTAAGTTTCACGGCGCATTGGGTGACTCTGCTGGCAGCTGGGAAGGATGCAGGACAAGGTACAGTAGTGTTGGAGGTTGTTCCGCCACCACGCCTCCAAAATGCTAATGATTGTGACACACCTCTCTCCTCCACCCCCTCCTCTTCTTCTTCCTCCATGGCCTCTTCCTGTGCTTTGTCCTCGGAACCAGCGGTGCTCCGTAGCCGTTCAAGAGGCTACGCAAGTACGCAGGCCAAAAGATGCCATGCGGTGCTTGAGCTGGTGTGCTTGGGGGACAGGAGCCACACTGGGGCAGAGGTTCTATCAGCTCTGCAGGGGCAGGTTCAGAGGTGGTTGACGCCACGCCAACTTAAGGCAGGAATGGTGGTTTGCGACAATGGCACCAACCTCCTCTCTGCCCTCCGACAGGGACAAATGACCCATGTGCCCTGTTTGGCTCACGTCCTTAACTTGGTGGTGCAGCGGTTCTTGGGCAGGTACCCGGGCTTACAGGATGTCCTGAGGCAGGCCAGGAAAGTCTGTGTGCATTTCCACCGGTCATATAATGCCAGTGCTCGACTGACGGACCTCCAAAAGGGGTTTAACCTGCCCAAGAACCGCCTAATCTGTGACATGCCCACCAGGTGGAACTCAACGTTGGTCATGCTGCAGCGGCTGCACACGCAGCAGAGGGCCATCAATGAGTACCTGTGTGACTATGGCACCAGGACAGGGTCAGGGGAGCTTGTTTTTTTTTCCCCACGCCAGTGGGCCATGATCAGGGATGCATGCACTGTCCTGTCACCATTTGAGGAGGCCACGAGGATGGTGAGCAGTGACAGTGCATGCATCAGTGACACTGTCCCCCTTGTCCACCTGTTGGAGCACACACTGCGTGGAATAATGGACAGGGCACTTGAGGCAGAACAGAGGCAGGAAGAGGAGGACTTCCTTAGCTCTCAATGCCCCCTTTATCCAGACAGTGTTCCTGCATGCCCGCCGATCACACAGGAAGAGGAGGAGGAGGAAGATTGTGTCAGTATGGAGGTGGAGCCTGGCACTCAGCATCAGCAGCAGTCTTTAAGGGATCAGTCCCAAGAAACACATGGACCTGTACGTGGCTGGGAGGAGGTGGCTGTGGACCATGTCGTCCTTAGTGACCCAGAGGACTCCGGACCGAATGCCTCAGCAAACCTACGCTGCATGGCCTCCCTGATCCTGCAAAGCCTGCGTAAGGATCCTCATATTCGTGGTATCAAGGAGAAGGACCAATACTGGCTGGCAACCCTCCTTGATCCACATTACAAGGGTAAGGTTGCGGACCTTATCTTGCCATCACAGAGGGAGCAGAGGATGAAACATCTTCGGGAGGCCTTGAGGAAAGGTCTGTGAAACGTGTTCCCAGAGACTGGGAGGTTACAAACTCCTGTTTCTGGACAACGTGTTGCTGAGGCTTCGGTCAGTCAAAGAAGGAGCGGTGGAGAAGGTGGCCATCTGACCGATGCGTTCAGACAATTTTTTGGTCCGCAGCCCCAAGGTATGATCGGTTCCAGCAACCATCGCCAGCGTCTGTTTTACATGGTGCAGGAATACCTAGGGGCAAGATCTGACTTGGACACCTTTTCCACCGAAAATCCTCTGGGTTACTGGGTCTTGAGGATGGATCACTGGCCAGAGCTTGCACAGTATGCAATTGAGCTACTGGCCTGTCCTGCATCCAGCGTTCTTTCTGAACGCACATTCAGTGCTGCTGGAGGCTTTGTAACCGATCACAGGGTGCGTCTGTCCACCGACTCGGTCGATCGACTGACCTTCATAAAAATGAATCAGTCTTGGATCACCACCAGCTACCAAGCACCTGATGCTGATGTAACCGAATAATTTTTTTTGAAATCTCAGATCCCTTCAAAGACTGCCTATGCTGATGGTGAGTGACTATCCCTGAGTAATTATCCTCTTCCTCCTCAATCATCACGCTGATAGCTTGTAAGAAAATTTTTGGTTCTGGGCGCCACCACCAGTGCCTAAGGCCCAATTTTTCATCCCCTGTTTAACAGGGGCGTGTAATTACAATTTTTGATGCAATACTTTGCAGCAGGGCTCATTTCTGCGTTCCAACTAGTGTATCTGTGAGAGGTTGCAGTGTTGTGGCACCAGCACCAGTGCCTAAGGCCCAATTTTTCAGCCCCTGTTTAACAGGGGCATGTAATTACAATTTTTGATGCAATACTTTGCAGCAGGGCTCATTTCTGCGTTCCAACTAGAGTATCTGTGAGAGGTTGCAGTGTTGTGGCACCAGTGCCTAAGGCCCAATTTTTCAGCCCCTGTTCAACAGGGGCCTGTAATTACAATTTTTGATGCAATACTTTGCAGCAGGGCTCATTTCTGCGTTCCAACTAGAGTATCTGTGAGGGGTTGCAGTGTTGTGGCACAAGCACCAGTGCCTAAGGCCTAATTTTTCAGCCCCTGTTCAACAGGGGCATGTAATTACAATTCTTAATCTAATATTTCACAGCAGGGCCCATTTCTGCACCCACCAAGAGTGAGTGAGGACTTACAGTGTTGTGGCACCACCATCACCAAAGGCCCAATTTTTCTGCCCTTGTTCAACAGGGGCATGTAATTACAATTCTTGCTCTAATATTTCACAGCAGGGCCCTGTGAGGGCTTACAGTCTTGTGGCCACAACAACACCTAAGGCCCAAATTTCTGCTGAGTATATAGGGCAGGCCCCTACTTTCAAACATCTAAATTACAAACGACTCCTACTTGCAAACGGAAGGAGACAAAAGGAAGTGAGATGAAATCTACCCCTAGGAAGGGAAATTCTCTCCTGTAAGAGTTAATATCGGAAAAACATTTCTCCTTTCCACTGATGCTTTCCAATCCTTGTTCCACAAAAAACCCCAAATTTTCAAAAAACATTTGTCATTGGGACAAAAAGTGAGGTGAAATCTTCTGAAGAGGAGGAAAGACAGCAAAACAAATGTCACAGGGGTGATAACCCTTCCCTATGTTTTCCAAAAAGCTTAAAAAAGATTTTTTGGCTGGAGCTAAAAACGTTAAAAATGTACCCGTTAAAAATTACAAACAGATTCTACTTAACAACAAACCTACAGTCCCTGTCTTGTTTGCACCACCTGTATACTGCTGTTCAGAGTATATAGGGCCTGGTGGCCCCACACCTTTCCTTATTTTAATTTGGGTGCGGGGTTCCCCTTAATATCCATACAAGACCCAAAGGGCCTGGTATTGGTCTGGGGGATACCCATGCCATTTGTCTCACTGATTTTCATCCATATTGCCACGACATTACATTAAACCCGCAAGCAGTTTTAAATGAGATTTTTTCCTTTAAAAATGACATTTTGTGCAGGGACTGTTCTAAACACAGGAAACACGCGCCACTTTACAGGCATACTATAGACACACCCCAGGTACGATATTTAAAGGAATATTTTTGCTTTTTTTTTTTTTTACTTTAAGCATCATTAAAATCACCGCTCTCGAAAAAACGGCCGTTTTTAAAAGTTTTTTTTGCATCGATACAAGTCCCCTGGGGTAGGACTCGGGTCCCCAAACCCTTTTTAGGACAATACCATGCAAATTAGCCTTTAAAATGAGCACTTTTGATTTTGAACGTTCGAGTCCCATAGACGTCAATGGGGTTCTAACGTTCGTGCAAATTTTCGGTCCGTTCGCAGGTTCTGGTGCGAACCGAACCGGGGGGGGTGTTCGGCTCATCCCTACTCAACAGATGCATTTGGAAAGGAGCCAAGCCTAAATGTGCACATGCGACACTTAGGAAACATAAATCAGCAGGGGGAGCAGGGACCATTGATTTTGAGGATTACCACTTGGCCTCTGTATTGGACCAATTGGCTGACTGGTTCTGCTCTGAGCCACATAAACTGTGGAGCAGACTTGAAGGCTCATTGCTACTTCGTCCAAACCTGATGTGGTGGCTGATGAACACCCCCCAAAGTCGACAAATACCAGCGACATTACCCCCATGAAATCAGCAGCACATGCATGGAAAACTCTAGCTCAACCCATCCATAGATCACCCACCACTGCCTGATACCTATCCCGATCAAAACACTGCACCACCGCTCACCAGATTTATCCTTGTCCAATTGGTCACACCAGGGGATTAAATCTATTCAGGATTCACTTCAGTGCTCTTGTCCGAAACCCTTTTCCATCCTACAATGAAAATTTATGCTTCCACCCATGGAACTATTCACTTACATCAGGGTCAAACACTGTCTGGAATCACTGCGCCTCCCTCTTTACTCAATTCCCCCAAAAGCATGGGACCTTCTCTCTGAGACATCCCCAAAGCCTAAAGGAATATCACTATTCTACAACCTATTACACCACAAACTCAGTTTTACAAAAACGCCCCCCCACATACATTGGGAAAAAGATTTAGGCCAAACTTACACTGAACAACAATGGCAACGAGCACTACAATCTACATACAAAGCAACTTAATGTTCTACTCTGTGGGAACTCACTCATAAATTGTCACTCAGATGGTATCTAACCCCTTCAAAACTTGCTTCATTCAGCTCAACTACACCCGAAAAGTGTTGGAGATGCTGCTTAACCAAAGGCGACAAGTTCCAAATTTTTTGGCAGTGTAGGAATCTTCGTAAATATTGGGATATTATTTTCCAAATCATATCAGACATTGTCAATACACAGGTTCCACCCTCACCTGACCTCCCGATCTTGAACCTCAATATAGATTCTATACCGCAGCCCATCAGACATGTTACCACCCATATCCTACTAGCTGCAAGACTGAGTATACCAAGGTTGTGGAAAACAGAAAAAGCCCCTTCCATTGAACACACACTTGAACTGGTAAACCTACACTACAGTTATGAACTAGTGATGGCCTCCAGTGGAGGCACTCTCAGTACAATGTTGAAGGCATGGTTGCCATGGAAAAAGTGGTCTGGAGCTGTGAATTTCTTATAATGGTGTAATAGTTATACTTTGACATGATACAGCAATAAGTTTGGTTTAAGTATCCTTATGTTTGTGAATATATGGTCCTTCAGTAACATCTGCTTTAAATCTTCCCTCTTGGAGGAGTAGCAACCACACATTCTGAGGGACTATATATATATATATATATATATATATATATATATATATATATCTATATCTATCTATCTTTCACCTCTTCTCTTTACGACATACAGATCATACATAATGAAGTTTCTGTTTGTTTTCTCCATAGTCAACGCAATACGTCTTTATGTGTATTCACTAAAATGTACCTCGACATACAATGTTTACATTGTTTGCTTCTGTTTTATCACAAAACAATAAAAATTAGTGAAAGAAGAATACCTTGCCAGAGTTACCCCCTGGCAAAGCTCCTTTTCCTTGTGCCCCTTTCCCCAGATCCCTGGCTCAATGTATGTTGGGTTCTGTGGGGGGAAATTTTTAGAATTTAGAAGCCCCCTTTAAAATTGGGGCCTCCAGACATCCACCACTCTCATAAATGAGTAGGAGGCACATAGTAAAGGGTACAAAAAATACAAATGTAAATAAGCAAGCAATCTCCACATTTGATAAAGACCTTTATTTAAATACTTCAATACTGGGCACTCTCACCCCCTTCCTGCACAGGCCAATTTTGAGCTTTCAGCACTGTGACACTTTAAATGACAATTGTGCTGTCATGCCACATTGAACCCAAATAAAATTGGTAACATTGTTTTGAAACATATAGAGCTTTCTTTTGGTGGTATTTTATCACCACTGGGTTTTTTTTTTGCTGAATATACAAAAAAAGACTGAAATTTATGAAAAAAAAAGTATCTCCTAATTTCTAAATAAAATTTAGAAAAATAAGCAATTTTCCTTTTTCACTGATGTGCGCTGATGAGGCTCCACTGATGGGCACTGATGAGGCTGCCCTGATCAACATTGATGGGCACTGATAAGCTGCACTGATGAGGAGGCACTGATGAGGCAGCACTGATAGACATTGATAGGCGGCATGTTTTGTGATTTTTTTAAATTTTTTTGGGTTTGCCTCTACATCATTGATTGTTATGGTGCACCATAACAACCAATGGTTGTGCAGCTGCTGATGTCCTAGAAACCAGTGACATTATGCTAGAACACAGGTATAGTTCTACCTCTGTGGGAGCCTCTAGATAGGATGGATTCTCTGTTCTTTGCCTCAACCTTTTTGAGAACCTCAGCCCCTCTGACACACCAGATTGAGTGTAAAAACATAAAATATCACATAAATTTACTGAACATAATATTTAGCACCCGATAGTAATACTATATCAAAGAAAACAGACACCAGACCGGGTAGTACAGGCAAACCTAGTATATTGTCATTATTGTCATATATTGTTAAGAGCGTTGGTGCACATAATGACAGTCTCTGTTAACCTGCATGCAGTATAGATACAGTATAGTGTTGGTGCAATGTATATGTGGTTCAATGTGGTAAAGGTTCAGTATAATGTGGTATAAAGTTGATTAGGTACAGTCTAGGTTTGGAATAAGTGCAGTATAGAGTGGAGTATGGGTGCAGTATGGATTGGGTACAGTTGGTGTCCTGCTTTCAGTGGATCAGTACCCGCTAGCAGTATCAACAATGGGCCCTCTCACCAGTCCCCAGAATGCTGCAGTGACCTCTCACTGTAGAAAGGGGGCTGACTCGGTCTCTCTCAGAAAGTCTCCAGTGATCTGTGGGGGAAAGCAGAAAGTGAGTGGAGGCTCCAATCTTCCTGCTTCAGCAGTGCAGGTGCTGTGATGTGGGCAGTGCTGCGCTTCCCCTGGATATCCTCACTCCTAGTCTCAGGCTCAGATCTTCACTGGTATGGTCTTCTGCTGGCAGGTGAATACGCATATAGAGGTTTTCTCTCTTCAACTCCCTCTGTGCCAAGAAGAAGAACATTCCTGGGTAGTTTAATTAAAATCATCCCTCCACTCCTCCTACTGCACAGTGCATATTGGATCTGTTGTGTAAGGAGTGCATTCGTCCCATTATATGGCTACTGTCTCAAACTACAACTCTCAGGATACTCAGAGCTCTGAATAGAAGTTCTCATTAACAGCTGCAATCAAGGGAATCTGATCAATTATTGGGGGGGATTATCTTATTGGCCATGGATGTAGGAGTGGCCCACATGGGTGTGTCAGGGGGTGAGTGAAGGTCGCCACTACCAAATTTGCGGTAAGGAGGGTCAGCCTATCAATAATCTGCTGAATTGTGTAGATGACTTCTTCTGAGTTTTCTCAGGTGTAATATGTCATTCTCTTTGGGGGTCGAATGGCTCACTTGGCTCATGGTTCCTGCGATACGGTAGTTTTGGCATCATCTATTTCTATTGTTACCTGTATGGAATCTTGATCAGTTACTACATCCTCTACTGTTGATAACATTATGAGGTCCTCTGGGGCCTCTAATGGCCAAATTTGAGGCATGAGCTCTGGCGTCTCAGACCTGGGGACCATCGGGTCTGTTTCTTTGGTTAGAGCAGATGTAGTAATCTATTCAGGTAGAGAGGGTGACAGCCAGTCTTTGCCCATTGCTTCTTCCTCACTGAACTCTTCATGTTTGTTTGGAATAGTGTCTTGAGGTTGAGTTAGTGGGCAGGGTCTGCTAGAAACATTCCAAGCGGGGGTAGCATCAGTCTGTGTAAAGTCTCGTATTATTTTAGTTAAAAATAGCAAATATTTCATATGTCATACTTACCTGCCCTATGTAATGGTTTTGCACAGAGCAGCCAGAGCCTCGTCTTCTAGGGTTCCTCTTCAGTGCTCATGGCTCCTCCTTCCTGTGGAGTGTTTCCACAGCAATCAGTTTGCTAGGGGGCACCTGAGCTGAACCACAGCTCACTGTGTCTATTCAGACACAGAGCCGTGGCCAGGCCCTACCTCCTTTCTTTCCTCATTGGCTGACTAACTTTGATTGATAGCAGCGGGAGCCAATGGCACCACACTGCTGTCTCAGCCAATGAGGAGGGGAGTCCCAGGCAGCTGAGACATTCCTGCAACATTACTGGATCTAAATTGACCTCAGGTAAGTTTTAAGGGGGCTAAGGGGGCTGCTGCACACAGAAGGCTTTTGATCTTAATGCAGAGAATGCATTAAGATCAAAAACCTTCTGCCTTTATATAGTAAAACATAAGTGGTGATTAAATACCTTTAAAAAATTCTCTATCTGTCCAAAAAATTATATAAAATTAATTTAGGTATAGTGTTGCATGACCAAATATTTATCGCAGTGCTGAAAACTGAAAAATGGTCTGGACAGGATGGATATTTAACATGTCGATTTTCAAATGGTCAAGCAGGATCTGAAGAGTCCTGTGTAAATTAAATCCAGGAAGATTCACTCATCCCCAATTGTCATCAGGCATTTATATTGAAAAAAAATTGAAACTGAGGACTGTTCTAGTGTCAGGGCTGGGCTCAGCCCTTCCTTCCCAAAGCTGGCCATTCAGCTGTCGGCTAATTGCCAGCTCCTTTCTCTCCACTGTTGATGATATCCTGCTCATTAGTCCTGCATACTTAAGCCAGCCAGTGCATATGATCTTTGCCTTCGCCTTGGTCACATCTCTAGAGATGCTCTCTTGTGTTCCTGTTAAAGACTTGCTTGGCTGACATTCCTTCTGGCTCCAGATCCTGCTTGCTGTTCTACTACACTCATCTCTGTCTCCCTGACATTTTGGCTTGTCTGACTATCCGTTCCAGTTCCTGAACTCTGGCTAGGTTTTGACTACGCTTACTCTGTTTACCTCTTATTATTATTAAACAAGTGTGATTTAAGTGTACTTCTGTCTCAGTCTGATTTATGGTTTCTGACAGTAGGCAAAGACCATGGAGGAGTATGTTGCCGACGCACTTTCTCGAGGTTTCATCTGAAAAACCTCGTCTCCTGCTGGTGCTGGCTCTTCTTTGTGAAGAAGGAGAGTGGTGAACTGGGACCCTGTATTGATTATAGGGGTCTCAATCCTTTCACGATTAAGAATGCCTATCTGATTCCATTGATTACGGAGTTATTTGACCACCTCAAGGGAGCATCGGATTTCAGAAACCTTGATTTGAGAGGGGCATACAATCTCGTGAGAATTAAGGAGGGCGACAAGTGGAAAACTGTGTTTGATACCAAAACAGGACATTATGAGTACCTCGTAAATGCCTTTATTAACAATGTCCTCCGAGATTTTTTGCAGTTATGTATGGTGGTTTATCTCGATTATATCCTCATATTTTCCAAGTCCCCGGAGAGCCACCACACAGATGTCTGTTGTGTGCTTCATAAACTAATAGAGAACAATCTCTATTATAAATTGGAGAAGTGCAAATTCCATCATGAACAGGTTAAATTCCTGGGCTATGTAATTTCCACTGCTGGTTTTTTGATGGACCCAGAGAAACTTTCAGCAGTCCTACAGTGGCACTGACCCATGAGTTTACGTCCTCTGCGGCGTTTTCTTGGCTTTGCCAACTATTATCGGAAGTTTATTCGTAACTTCTCGTCTCTGGTCAAGCCCCTGACTGATATGACAGATAGGACGGTAACCCACAGAGTTGGTCTCCATAGTCCATTAAAGCCTTTGAGAGTCTCAAGGCTGCCTTCATTTCTGCTCCTGTGTTGGCACATCCTGATCCTATGTTACCTTTTATCCTTGAGGTTGATGCTTCTGAGACTGGAGTTGGCACCCTTCTGTCTCAACATCCTACCTCTGAGAGCGCTATGCATCCTTGTGGCTACTTTTCCAAGAAATTGTAACCTGCGGAGTGCAATTACGAGATTGGTGACAGAACTGTTAGCGATCATTTTAGCCCTGAAAGAATGGAGACATCTCTTTGAAGGGACCGCTGTGCCGATTCTCATTCTTACTGACCATAAGAATCCCACATTCTTGTCTGAGGCTAAATGCCTCTCTCCCAGAAGGGCGCGATGGGCTCTTTTCTTGTCTAGTTTCAATTACATTGTCTCATTCTTATCTGGTACTTACCTGGTATTAAGAATGTAAGGGCTGAAGCTTTGTCATAACAATTTTACTCCACTTCCAAGATGGAGTCGGTTCCAGTTCCTGTGATTCCTGCTGATCGTATTTTGGCTACGGTTCGCACCAGTCTCACTTCTCCTTTGGGTGACAAAATTCTTGCTGCTCAGGTCCATGCTCCTCCTGAGAAAATTCCCAGAGAGTCTCCATACTGCCGTGTTCCAGACTTACCATTCTCCCAAGGCTGCTGGCCACCCTGGGAACAATCTACTCTTTTGGGCCATTTCCCAACAATTCTGGTGGCCTAGGCTATGTGCTGATGTAACTGCCTTCATAGCTGCCTGTTCCGTGTGTGCTCAGAGTAAGACTTCACGACACATTCCGGTAGGCCTCCTACAACCCATACCCAATGGAGAGAGGCCCTGGACCCACCTGTCTATGGATTTCATTGTGGAGTTACCCAACTCCCAGGGCAACACACTTATTCTTATGGTGGTTGACCGGTTCTCGTAAATGTCCCCCTTCTAAGGAACTGGCTTCCATTTTTGCTCGGGAGATCTTTCACTTACATGGGCTACCCAAGGTGATTGTCTTGGACAGGGATAGTCAGTTTGTGTCCCAGTGCTGGCGAGTCTTTTGTGCACAGTTGGGAATTCAGCTTGCTTTCTCTTCTGCATCACACGCAGTCTAATGGGGCCGCAGAACGAGCCAATCAGTCCTTGGAGCAATTCCTACATTGCTATATTTCTGACCATCATAACAACTGGTCAGACCTCTTATTGTGGGTGGAGTTTGCTCACAATAGTGCCTTAAATTCCACTTCCTGATTGTCCCCGTTTATGGCGAACTATGGTTTCCAACCTTCCATGTTGCCTGACTCATTTGTTCTGCAGAGTATTCCTGCGTTAGAGGAGCATCTCCGTGGTCTTCGTTCCACTTGGGCACAAGTCCAAGAGGCTTTGCTACATGCTAATGATAGGTACAGACTCCATGCTGACCACAGACGCCTGCCTGCACCTTCCTACCAGGTTGGGGACAGGCTCTGGCTGTCATCTCGCAACCTCCGACTTCCTGTTCCCTCTCTGAAGTTTGCACCTCCGTTTATTGGGGCTTTCCATATTGTTTGCAGGATTAACCCAGTGGCATACGCATTAGACCTTCCTTCTAATATGCGTATTTTGGATGTATTTCATGTCTCCTTATTAAAACTTTTGGTCTGCAACCGCTTTACCACCTCGATGCTTCGTCCTCACCCTGTACAGATTGAGAACCATGAGGAGTATGAAGTACAGTTGTTGACTCCCGTAGGTTCCGTGGGCGCATACAGTAACTGGTGCATTGGAAAGTGTATGGTCCGGAGGAACGCTCTTGGTTCTCATCCTCGGACATACATGCCCCTGTCCTCCTCCGTGATTTCCATAGACATTTTCCCCTCAAGCCTGGTGGTCCTCTGAGGGGCTCAGCCCTTCCCTCTCAAAGCTGGCCACTCAGCTGTCAGCTAGTTGCCAGCTCCTATCTCTCCACAGTGACTCACCTGTTGATTATATCCTGCTCGTCAGTCTTGCCTACTTAAGCCGCCCAGTCCTTCACCTTGGTCACATCTCTAGAGATGCTCACCTGTGTTCTTGTTAAAGAATTGCTTGGCTAACATTCCTTCTGGCTCCAGATCCTGCTTACCGTTCTACTACGCTCATCTCTGGCTCCCTGACGTTTTAGCTTGTCTGACTATCTGTTCCGGTTCCTGAACTCTGGCTATGTTTTGAGTACACTTACTCTTACTGTACTTTACTTTTTGTTATTATTATTAAACAAGTATGATTTAACTGTACTTCTGTCTAAGTCTGATTCATCGTTTCTGACATTTAGTCAGTTTTTATTACTTGTGTAGTAGGGTTGCATGTGTAAATGATTCATAAACAAATTTTACTATCACATGCCTTTATTTATATTTTTCTCCATACTGATATGCAGACCAAGCTATCCAGTAAAAGTGAGTTAGGGGTCTAAAAAATGATTGAACCAGACATGTGGGGGACAACACTAGACATACTATTGATCTTGTTGATATGCTTAACAGAGTGTGTAGACCTGCTCTGATCCTTAGCCTCGACGCCCAAAAAGCGTTTGATAGATCAAGTTGGCCCTACATGTTTGCTACCCTTTCTAAATTTGGTTTTCATAGTTCCTTTATCTCGGCCTCAAAAACTCTCTACTCCAATCCCTCATCGCAGGTTCAAATTGCCTCTTTTATGTCTCGGTCCTTCCCAATGTCTAATGGCACTAGACAGGGCTGCCCTCTTTCCCCACTTATTTTCGTCTTGTGCCTAGAGTCCCTGGCAGAGGCTATAAGATCCCATCCTGACATCCGAGGGGTCCCCAAAGCGTCATAGAGAATATAAGTTATCTCTATTTGTGGATGATGTACTTTTGACTCTTACCAACCCTCATATTTCCCTCCCATCCTTGCATGCTCTCTTATCCCAATTTAGCTCTCTATCTGGATACAAAATGAACACATCTAAAACGGAAGCCCTACCACTACCTGTACATATATCGCCTGCAGACCTTTTATCGCTTCAAAACTCATACCCTTATCATTGGTGCACCTCCTCTCTCAAGTACCTGGGTGTACAAATTACACCATCCTACTCATCCTTATACTCAGCCAATTATATCCCCCTGTTTAAGGACATTAAGGCCATGTTGGTGCACTGGAATACTCTCCCAATATCCTGGATAGGCAGGAGCAATGTGTAAAAAATATCAGTTTTGCCAAAATGACTGTATTTTTTGAGAGCCAGCAATCCCTATTCCTATAGCTCAATTAAAATTGCTCAAACGATGGTTTCTTAATTTTTTTGGAGGGACAGGGCCCATAGAGTGGCAAGCTCTGTGATTTTCTCTCCCAGAAGTCGCAAAGGCCCCGGACATCCACAAATATTACCTGGCCTCCCACCTCCATGCGGTGGTGTCCTGGTCCAGTTTAATGCCGCCAAATAGGTGTTCAGAGATTGAGATGGGCTCTATGTTCCCACCTCTTCAGTGCTCCCTTGTTTGGTCGCCTGCATTGTTTTCGGATCCCAAGCTCCATAGTCTAGGCCCTATGCTGTTTTGATTGAGGATATGGTGCACATGTTTCACCAAATTCTCTCTCTCTTCCCCGTGTCCCCCTCTCTCTAATGTAATCTTTAATTCCTTAATTTCAGATGGCCTATCCCACTCCCGAATGCTCCCCTGGGCACTTGCTGGCCTGTTTCAACTCCACCACTTTGTCCAACCGGTTATATGTAAACTTCACCCTTTTGCAGATCTTCAATCCAAACACCTGATACTGAAAAATGTGTGGTTGAATGTGCCTAAGCTTAGCTCTATTAGTCCAAGATTATTCTACATAGAGAGAAAAGATTCGACATAGAGAGAAAAGATTTGACATAGAGAGAAAAGATCGCTGCTGGAATTGGGTGGGGGAAGTAAAATAAAAATAATGATGATGATGAATGTTATAATGTTATTGGCCGATTGTAACCAAAGAGGGGCAGTAAAATAGCTAGAACTAAGTACACACATACAGCCAACTTACTTTCAGCACCTCCTCTCTCAAGTACCTGGGTGTACAAATTACACCATCCTACTCATCCTTATACTCAGCCAATTATATCCCCCTGTTTAAGGACATTAAGGCCATGTTGGTGCACTGGAATACTCTCCCAATATCCTGGATAGGCAGGAGCAATGTGTAAAAAATATCAGTTTTGCCAAAATGACTGTATTTTTTGAGAGCCTGCAATCCCTATTCCTATAGCTCAATTAAAATTGCTCAAACGATGGTTTCTTAATTTTTTTGGAGGGACAGGGCCCATAGAGTGGCAAGCTCTGTGATTTTCTCTCCCAGAAGTCGCAAAGGCCCCGGACATCCACAAATATTACCTGGCCTCCCACCTCCATGCGGTGGTGTCCTGGTCCAGTTTAATGCCGCCAAATAGGTGTTCAGAGATTGCAGATCTTCAATCCAAACACCTGATACTGAAAAATGTGTGGTCGAATGTGCCTAACCTTAGCTCTATTAGTCAAAGATTATTCTACATAGAGAGAAAAGATTCGACATAGAGAGAAAAGATTTGACATAGAGAGAAAAGATCGCTGCTGGAATTGGGTGGGGGAAGTGAAATAAAAATAATGATGATGATGAATGTTATTGGCCGATTGTAACCAAAGAGGAGCAGTAAAATAGCTAGAACTAAGTACACACATACAGCCAACTTACTTTCACTTACGATTTGCTAGCAGAGAGAGACACACACACTGAATCATTTCTGAAGACAGTCAATCTTAGCTGGTCCGTTTGTCAGAGAACCTGAATTATTTAGCAATTAAGCATAAGCACAGCAGCAGAACAATAGTGAAGCAAGCTACAGTTCAACTTAACTTTTTCATAATAATCTGCTGCTATTGTGTTAGTGTTGTGAACTTGATAGTGATACTAGTGTTGCTAGTGTTGTGATAGCCTCAGAGGCTGCCCGTGTTGTGGGGGGGGGATTTATTATTATAGATTCTATATTATAATGCCATATCAATATCTGACACAACTTCGGATGCCGCTCCCGCCATTGCACTTGGAGATTGAGACACGAATGTGAAACTTGGCTGAAAGTTCTAAGAAGATTCGACGGAGCAGCTAAACTGTACGACGCTGCAATCGTACTTTTTCCAGTCAAATGCATCCGCCCATAGGCTATAGAAAAATTCTAATGTTTGACTAGTAAAATAATAAATATAATTATTACTAGTCATACAACATTAGAATTCTACTACAGCTAGCTTGTAAAAAATTCGGCCGGAATCTTCGGCCGGAAATGTACACGTACAGTTTAGCTGCTCCATCAAATCTTCTTTGAAAATTCGACAAACACCATAAGCCTTCAGTGACAGATTCGACCTTAATTAATTTGGATTTCGGATGAATGCAATTTTTAACGAAAAACAAAATAAATAAAAATGAATTTCAGGAGTAACTAAATAAATTCAGACGAAATTTCAGTGTGCTCATGTCTACTATTTACGAATTGCTTCAGGAGACTCCCCCACTCTCTGTAGACTCCCACACTTACATGCGAAAATTGACTCAAAATATACAACTAATCCCCCTCCCTCAATGGGCTAAAATATGGACTTCAATTTCCAAAATATCCAGGTGTGTGGTGCAGAGAAAGACAGCATTTAAAGTGTTATTTTTATGGTACAGGACCCCTGAGGTACTACACCGTTTTGACCCTTCTCTCTCCTCTTTGTTGGAGATGTGGTAAAACTAGAGGGAATAACTACCATATCTTTTGGCAGTGCGAGTTAATTGTACCTTTCTGGTCCATGGTTTTGTCCCTGCTCCAACAAATTTTTGAGTCCCCTCTTTTGTTGGACCCGTTGCATCTCCTCCTGGGCCTCCCATTCCCTGGTCTAGGAAAAGCTTAGAACAGATTGGCTTCCTATATCTTACTAGCTGCTAAGAGAGTTATTCCACTGTGTTGGTTATCCCCCCCCCCCTGTACTGCCTGTCAGTGACCATCAGTGATGCCTGTCAGTGCCCATCAGTGATGCCTATCAGTGCCATCTATCAGTGCCCATCAGTTCCACATATCAGTGCAGCTTCATCCGTGCATCCTCATCAGTGCCCATCAGTTCAGCCTATCAGTGCAGCCTCATCAGTGCACATCAGTGAAGGGGAAAAATTACTTATTTAGAAAACTAAGAAACTTCTTTTTTCAAAATGTTTGGTCTTTTTTTAGTTTGTTTAGCAAAAAAAAAAATGGGGTGACAAAATACCACCCAAATAAAGCTCTATCTGTCTCAAAAACATGTTAAAATTTTGTTTAGGTACAGATTTGCAATTGTCATTCAAACTGTGACAGCGCTAAAATCTGAAAATTGGTCTGGGCAGGAAGGGGGTGAAAGTGTCTAGTAGGCAAGTGGTTAAGTCTAGTATGAATTTCAAGGTGGACCCCATAAAAAAGACATGAATTTCAAGGGGGACCCCATAAAAAAGACATGAGTACATAAAAAAAACTTTATAATCATTTATTAAAATACTAATTCTTTTAAAACTTTCTGCAAGGATCAATTATGAACCCACTAATTTCTACTTTGTGGCCAAAAGCAGAAATACAAAATACAATTAGATAGACTTCATCTAGTGGTCAAATATGACAAAATAAAATAAGAAAAAAAAAAAAAATATATATATATATATATATATATATATATATATATATATATATATATATATATATATATATATATATATATATATTTAATAAAATATCATCATTACTTAACAATAATTAAAATTTAGCCATTAATTTAAAAATCGGAAATAAAACAATTTAAATCAAAATCAATGTTCAATCAAATTTTTCTGCTGTGCAGAAACTTTTAAAAGAATTAGTATTTTAATAAATGATTATAAAGTTTTTTATGTATAATATTGTATAATACGTATATACCTGTGAATCAATGTAGTTTACTTATAAATGTAATTGACGGTATGATGAGCCAATGATTCCCACATCACCATGGCAACCGATACAAAAACTGTGGCTTATAACCCGTCACGTTTGTCACATGGCTTCATTTCCCTTGAGAAAATTTACATGACCTGTGACGCAACACGTCGGGAGAGGCCAGTGATAACACATCCGGGTATTGGTTTTTACTGAACACGCTGGATGTGCAGTGAGGAGAAGAGCTACGTTCTTATGCTGATCGTTCAATATGCATTATATATTGAGTCAAATGTGAGTGTTCATTTTATACTAAGTGGAAGCAATTAGTTTATTAGCAATCTTGCGCGATGATGTTGTGTTAATTATTTTGAGAATCAACTTACCCTGGAGAAAAATCATCTTTGGAGAATTCGAGGAAAATTGTTTGTACCATTACCCAGGATCGGAACACATAAAGGCTGACCATTATAAGGATTTCTGTCTGAAAATTTCTGGAAGGTGAGCAGGCAGTTCACATTGAGGAGGTGGTGACTTTCTGTCTGCACTTTTCCAATTTAGTTTTTTTCACACAATATGGATTTTTGATACAGAGTTTACCAACCAAAGTTTTTTTCAGTAATCATATGTTTCTGGACAATTTATTATATGTGGTTATGTTGCACTGTGGATTAGTATTATAGGTTCCAGCGCACTAATAATAATTATTTTTACTTTAAACAGGTGAAGCTCTCGATACGGTGATCCTAATCATTATCACTCGTGTACCACATACCAAAAACGCCACCATGTGAGTAACACTCCCCTTAGGGTATACACTCATCAGATGTTAATATTTCATACACCTTAAGGTAAGCCTTTGCTGTCACTCTAAAGGCAAGTCATCCACTGATTCTGTCAGGGTGAAGGTATAGATGGCTCCAATTTAGCAAGATCATATAGGAAAGTAAAAATGCCACATAGCGTAATCCTGCATTACAACATTTTATTGTAGCCAAATGCCCCCCATACAGAATATACGTACTAGCTTGTAAAAACAATAGAACAATATATATAAAACGAACTGTAGTGTAGTCACTGGTCCACTGTGTAGGAAGCTGCCTGTGTAATACAAACAGTCATGCTGTTTCTTCCCAGTAGTACCCAGATGACCGTGACACACAAACGTCACTTCCGTCATGGGGAATACACATTTCATCACTTTCGACTTCAACTGAGGGTGTGAGCTCACGACGTTATGATCCGGTCTAAAATAGGATCCATGGCTCAGCCTATTTATCCCGTATGTGCTGATCGTTCCTCCTCCTATGCATGTAACGTACTACAGTTTGGCACAAAAGGGGAAAAGACACAGGTACTAACAGCTGAGAGATGGAATACTAAAATATTTTTTGTTATTAAAACAATACAATATAAAATAGCCACCTTCAGTGACTATTGCGAGCATCATATATTGTTCAATAAATCTGCATAGACAAATAAATAAACATCATACATATGCATTACCACATTATGAATGAGAGAGTATTAATGATGGAGCGATCACATGTAAACAAACCAGCGTCATGTCCAGTTCTTCTCTCCCCTCTCCATACAGTGTGAGCGGAGAGGGGAGAGAACGGATGCAGCAGTGCTGTGGGCTAGATGTGTAGTGCCCACAGCGCTGCTCAGTGACAAATCCAGCACTCATCCATCCATCCCTCTGTATAAGCCATCCACACTCAGCCATCCCACCATCCACACTCATGCACCCCTCCATCCATGCTCATCCATCCCGCCATCCATGCTCAGCCATCCTGCTATCCACGTTCATCCATCCCGCCATCCATGCTCACCCATCCATGCTCATCCATCCTGCCAACCACATTCAGCCATTCAGCCATTCAGCCAACAAGGCATTGCTACAAACAGCGGACTCAGTGGCTCCAAAACGTAGAACACACAACTGCAAAATAAACTCTGGATGGTTTAATGGCACTCTTACTTTACTAAAGCAGGAACGCAGAAGAGCTGAAAGAGCCTGGAGAAGAAACCCCACAAAGGAAAACCACACAAACTACAAAACACTCATGGAAAAATATCACAAAGCAATCTTCAAAGCAAAAAAGGAACACTTCTCAAACACCATCTCAGCAGCCTTAAACCGCCCTCAGGAACTCTTCAAAATAGTCACCAAGAATATGAACCCTACCTGCCTAGAGCCCCCAGAAAACGAAACCCAAGAATTCTGCAATGAGTTATCAGATTTTTTTATTAACAAAATCGACAACATCCGGAAAACAATTCAACAGAAAAAAACAACCAACCTCATACAACTAAAGAAAAAAGAAAAAATCGATACGATCATCACACAAACACCAAATTTTTCGCTGATCCCAATCATCACTGACACCACCAAAAACATCATCAGAAGCCTCAGAGACAGCACATCACCAAACGACATCATTCCCACAAAACTCCTGAAAGAATGTTCCGACATCTTGGCTCCTACTATAACACACCTCATAAACCAGTCATTCAAAGAAAGGACTGTCCCTATTGCCCTCAAACATGGCATCGTCAAACCCCTCCTAAAGTAACCCAACCTCGACCCTAAGGACCCTAACCATCGCAGACCGATAACAAGCCTCAACACCATCTCCAAGATTATGGAGAAAGCAGTAGTACAACAGCTACAACACCACCTGGACACACAATCTCCTGGATCAGGCTTCCACCCAGGCTATGGCACAGAAACGGCACTCCTCAAAATATGGGATGACGCCCTCGAAGCAGCTGATGATGGAGAAGCATGTCTCCTGGTACTGTTGGACCTCAGTGCAGCGTTCGATACATTGGGCCACAATACTCTACTCATCCGCCTCACAGAAGTAGCAGGAGTCACAGGTTCAGATCTACAATGGTTCGCATCCTTCTTAGGGAATCGCTCTCAGACAGTGAAACTAGGAGCATTCTCCTCTGAAACCCGCGCAATCTCTTGTGGCTGACAGTGTTCACGTCACACGTGGCTGTGAGTAGTGACGTGAATGCTGTCAGCCACACAGGAAGATAGGATTACGAGCGCACGGAGGAACGGAGGCTTACCGAGGGAGGGGTGAGATTACTACCCAGCAACTGCACACCTCGGGTCCGCCGTGGCCACTGGTTATATGGTTTTATCCACAGAGTTGAAGCTTGCTGTTGATTGCACAATTTCTGCTGTTTTAACTTTTACACAATGTGAGTGCTATGTGTGAGGATTGCAGTGATTTTAATAAATTGTGATTGCTGATTTACACTATTGGAGCATTTATTTTCTTTTATGTGGATCCATTGAATACCATCACCGTGAACATCGTATATGTTATTTACCCTGGAGTGTGGTAAAGAAAGCGTGTTTTGCCTTGCATGAGAATGCTGGCATTTCATATCGGTGAGTGTATGTCTGGAGAGTGTGATTCACTGGCACGGTGGTGAGGTGGAAGACGCACGGAGTCACTCATCAGTGGACAACATTCACTGAGAAATCATTTGTGTGGGACACTTGATTTTTTATCCGTCACCAATTTACTTATCACTTGCAGCTTGTTTGGAGGCTGTCTTCTAGTTTATGGACTTTATATGGAGTGCTGATTTTTGTAGCATGGATTGAAACCTTTGCACATTTTTACGTTTTCACATTTTTTTGTCATTTATATATGTTTTTGTATAGTTATATAGATATATTTATATTTAAATTTCATATTCACAGGCTTTATGCTATTTGGTTCACTGTTAAATAGTGTGCTACACTTAGGTGATTAGTTTATTAATAGAGGGTATCACCACTATTGTATACTGCAAGGTATACTCTTATTGTCTCTGAGCGCCGTCTATTTATCCTACGTGTCGGTTTACCATTCTGGTTTCTAACCGACATTTAAGATTAAATTATTAGATAAATAAGAAATGAGTTGCTGCAATCAAAAAACGACACCACTAGGTGAAAAATAAAGAATATATAAATGTGTTGAATGCGCTACTCTATATCACACCACTCTGTTATATTCCAAACTTACACAATCATTAAATCCCCCCCCAAAATCTTATGCTGCATACAATAGTACCCAAATTACTCACCCTATATGGGTGTACTTTACATAAATTATAACATGAATATATAAAATATTTTTGTGCATGACATATATAACCAAACTAAATGTCCATAATCATGTCATAATCACCACTTTAGTGCCAAGAATACCACCACCTGGATTGGCCACTCACCAGATGCCGGTTAAACTGCGCCTTTGATTCATTTATATGTGATAACCACTCCTCATACTCCGTAATAATGCTGACCCAAATGCGCTATGTATAGTCCATATCCTCCTCATGAGAAACAGACAGCTATCATAGTGCAATATGTAAAAACTATTTTATTAGTACTCAGTTTAAAAAGAAAGTATTACACTCACATTTCCAGGTGCCCATAAGCCAGCACCAAGCTATTCCAGCAGTTGGTAATGGGGGTAGGGATGGCGCCATGTAAATCCCGTGGCGGCGTGCGGTGCAAGCCTCACTTGCAGTCGGCTTGCGCTTCAGCCCTCGCTTTCACCTAGCAAGGAAGTGACGTGTAGGCATGCCGAAAATCTCCCAGCAGCCTCAAGGAAGCTGCTTGTGATTGGTTGTCACCCTATTTATACCCTAGGCTCATTGATCCCGTTTAAGTCTATTAGCGCCATTTTAACTGAGGTGCCTTGCCCACACTCGTCACTATATATTTATATATACTTTCCCCCGGACGTACGTACGCCGCCATTTTTGTTATGGTTTATTTACCCACTTGTTTATTATGATTATCCCTCATTCAAATTACATTAACAGTTCTTACCAATATACTATTAATTCCTTTTCCTCGACGGGGTCACCCATCCGGAACTGCTGGAAAAGCTTTTACATAAATAACCAAATTCTATTTCCAATATGCTTATTTCTAAAATCATAAATTTATTAGACCTACTACCGAAATCTGCGTTCATTATTATAAATATCCTATATAAAATTTTCCTAATAAAATTCATATAATGGTATCAAAATTAGTATAATGATAATTAAACAAAAACCAATAAATAAAAAATGTGAAAATATAAAAAAAATATAAAAAACAAAAACATAAAAATGAAAGTAAAAATAAAAATAAATAGAAGAATAAAAATAAATAGAAAAATAAAAAT
The DNA here is from genome assembly GCF_042186555.1 of Aquarana catesbeiana. Classification (NCBI taxonomy): domain Eukaryota; kingdom Metazoa; phylum Chordata; class Amphibia; order Anura; family Ranidae; genus Aquarana; species Aquarana catesbeiana. The sequence continues at coordinate 346,890,154 of NC_133325.1, forward strand.
AAATATAAATATAAATAAAAATAAAAATACAATTAAAGATAAAAATAAAAAATAAGAATTGAAAAAAAAAAATAAAAAAAATAAAATAAAAAATGAAAAAATTAAAAATTAAAATAAAAAAATAATGAAATAATAAAAAATAATAAAATAAAAATAGGAAAATAGGAAATCTAGTAATCCTCCAAAAAACAATTGACATCAAGTTCGACATTCATCCCCAATGGTCGCATTTATTTAATCTGAATATCCAGTAAGTCTCATTTTTTGATACTTCCCTTCTCATATTCATATTTCTCCAGTTTTTATCAATTTTGTCTATCCCATAAAATTTCAGATGTTGGAGGTTCTTTCCATGTACATCCCTGAAGTGTTTCGACACGCTATGGTTTTTAAACCCTTTCTTGATATTTCTCACATGTTGGGTATGGCCTTCTTCCACTGGGGGTGGTGGCAGCCCTACCCAAGGGCCAGTTCATCAGGATCAGATGCAACTGTGACCTGATAGAGGATTTTTTTATACAAACTGACATCCTAATTGAAAGATTCGTAGATAAGGGCTATAATAGATATGAATTAGAACATACCCATCAAGGGGTTGCAAACATGGATAAGGAAACCATATTACAAAATAAAAATAAAGAACAGAACCAAAAGGATAAGATACCATTTATAACAGGGTTTAACAAACAGTATAAAGCATTGGAAGAAGTTATTAAAAGAAATTAGCCTATAATTAGTAATGACCCACAGCTAAACAAGGTGTTACCACCAAAACCGACATTTATATATAGAAGGGCAATAAGAATTAGAGACCAAATAGTAAACAATGTACCTGACCCCCTAAGAAAATGTCAACATTTTTTAACCAAAAAGGCTTTTTCAGATGTGGGAAATGCAAACCTTGCAGACTCACTAACAAAGAAGATAGAAAAATAATAGATTTTGAGTCTAACTCTAATAAACAGAGATTTAAGATTGATAAGTTAATTACGTGCTGTAGCACACATGTCACCTATGTATTAGAGTGTAGTTGTGGGCTACAGTACGTAGGCAGAACCACTAGGGCACTTTCAGTAAGAATAGGTGAACATGTAAGAAATATCAAGAAAGGGTTTAAAGACCATAGCATGTCGAAACACTTCAGGGATGTACATGGAAAGAACCCCCAACATCTGAAATGTTATGGGATAGACAAAATTGATAAAAACTGGAGAAATATGAATATGAGAAGGGAAGTATCAAAAAATGAGACTTACTGGATATACATATTAAATACAATGCGACCATTGGGGATGAATGTCGAACTTGATATCAATTGTTTTTTGGAGGATTACTAGATTTCCTATTTTCCTATTTTTATTTTTATTTTATTATTTTTTATTTTTTTTTTATGTTTTTTTTATTTATCTATTTATTTATTTTTTATTTTATTTTTTACTTTTTATTTTTTATTTTTATCTTTAATTGTATTTTTATTTTTATTTATATTTATTTTTATTTTTATTTTTCTATTTATTTTTATTTTTATTTTTACTTTCATTTTTATAGTTTTGTTTTTAATATTTTTTTATATTTTCACATTTTTTTATTTATTAGTGTTTGTCTAATTATCATTATACTAATTTTGATACCATTTATACAAATTTTATTAGGAAAATTTTATATAGGATATTTATAATAATGAACGCAGATTTCGGTAGTAGGTCTAATAAATTTATGATTTTAGAAATAAGCATATTGGAAATAGAATTTGGTTATATATGTAAAAGCTTTTCCAGCAGTTCTGGATGGGTGACCCCGGCGAGGAAAAGGAATTAATAGTATATTGGTAAGAACTGTTAATGTAATTTGAATGAGGGATAATCATAATAAACAAGTGGGTAAATAAACCATAACAAAAATGGCGGCGTACGTACGTCCGGGGGAAAGTATATATAAATATATAGTGACGAGTGTGGGCAAGGCACCTCAGTTAAAATGGCGGCTAATCGACTTCTGGTTAAACGGGATCAATGAGCCTAGGGTATAAATAGGGTGACAACCAATCACAAGCAGCTTCCTGATGATGCATATGATGATGCGAAATGCGTAGAGGCTGCTGGGAGATTTTCGTCACGCCTACACGTCACTTCCTTGCTAGGCGAAAGCGAGGGCTGAAGCGCAAGCTGACTGCAAGCGAGGCTTGCACCGAACGCCGGCACGGGATTTACATGGCGCCATCCCTACACCCATTACCAACTGCTGGAATAGCTTGGTGCCGGCTTATGGGCACCTGGAAATGTGAGTGTAATACT